>NC_072738.1:60265345-60310312 GCF_026930045.1 Uloborus diversus
GCTACTGAAGCAGTAAGAAGCAATGATCCTGACAAAAAAAAAAGACTTTTAGAGAGGTCGAAAAAGTATTCAAAGTGAGCAGATCAACCATTACTAGACATTTAAGAAAGTTGAATGAAGGTGGGTCCAATAAACTTGAATACAACGTAAGTTATGCAGTTAAGCAAGTACAAGAGGTCTGTCTCAAAGTACACGAGCATCATGTACCATGGTACAAATTACATAAAATTTGTGAAAAATATACAAAAATAGAAAAATATTTTTTTATAATCCAAAATATTTTTTTTACTTATGCAAAAGGGCTTGAAGTTAAGTTTTAATATAAAAATCATTCTTTTTTTGAAAACCAAAAAGTTTTAGAAGTGGTCTAAGGTACAATAGTCTCCCTTATCTATGCATATCAAGATATGCAAATGATAAAAGCCAACGGACATCTTGATAAGTAATATTATAGTAATTGTTTCTAATAATATTCGCTACATCGACCCTCCCCTGCTCATGTAGTGAGGGGGGTCGCAGCACAGACCAAATTGTTGAAATTTTCACAAAGGGTGCTTGAAAATTTCAAATCTTTATGAAACAGACCTCATTATCGGGGAATCGAATTATAAGGGGGGGGGAGGGGGGAAGTGCCGTGTAAACTTTCAAGGGATGGTACCACCCTCCACCCAGAGGCGTAGCGTGACGAAAGATTTTGGGGGGGCACAGGCCTCTAACGTCAGGGCAGATCCCCCCCCCCCCACCAACTTAGATTATAGCAGTACACTACACACACACACATTAACAATTCCTCGAAAGAAGAAATAGTATGTTGAGATGACTCAATTTTAGAAGAAACAAAGATTCTGTTCAAACCTGTTGGGTTTTATGCTAAAAATCACGAGTTTCAAAAAGTTTTCTTGCACTAATTAAAACAAAGGAATATTGTTTTTCGCTCTTGCAGTGAGAATGATTTTAAAAATAATATTTATTTATCAAAATAATACGTGTTTCTTGATTAACTACACAACATTTTTAATTTAGCAATTTAAATAAACAATCTTATAAAAAGGTTAGAACAACATTATGATTTCACAATTTATGTTTATTATTACTGTGCTTCTTCTTAAGTGGTACAACAGCCCCGGGTGGGCCGTGGCCATTTCAGGAATTTATTGATTACTGATAGCTTGTTTTAATCTCCCTAGAAAGGAAATATAGCGTGTTAGCATTCTTTTGAAAAATATTACTTATAAAGTACGGTTATGAAAGTAAGTAATTTTATTGTCGCTGCATCATTAGATGTCTTTCTTATTTAAAGGTTGAATCTGGTTCCGGGCCATTTCCTTGAAACTCAAAAGTAAACAAGAATGAAAACCAAAGTTATTCACTTCTGTTCAAAATACTCATTAAATCAATTCCATATATGATTGTGTGTGTAATTAATGTCAAATTATGACTGCTTCTATTTATATTTCTAAGTAATAGAATTGGCTATTTTTAGCTTGTACACCCCCGATTGAGAAATATCTTGTTCTGCTATTAGAAAAGACATATAAAGAATGAATGCACGCAGTCGACAAACGTCGCAGATTCTCAAGAAAGGACTATTTCTTAATTGAGACGGAATTTTTTTTTTTAAATAAGTAAAAAATCTTAAATTCATGAGAATAAATTTGTACTGTATTTCACGGATTCTGGCGGATATAGTCTATCTGTAACAGGTATTTGTAACTTTAAGCTCAGCATCTTTTTTTTTTTTGCATTTTTACGAATGATCTAATTTTGATTTATTTTGCAATATATTTTTTGAAGCATTTTATACCTGCATCGAATAGGGCTGAATTCTTTTCCTGTGCTAATGCGTAGTAACAGTTAATAAGCAAACCCATCTTAGTTACAGCTCTTATTGTAAAAAAGTGGTGCATACACGTACGTCAGGGTTTTAAGAATAGCTTATCAAAGAATACAATTGCATTGCAGTTCTTTGTAATCATAGCTGAAATTCTACTAAAAGAAGCGAAAGAACCCTACATTTCCCTCAACTTAGTTTTAACTTTTATACATAAATAGCTTAAAGTTTGCCTAAAATGATAAAATCTAACAAAAATAGGAAGGCAATACTGGAGCTCGGCGGCTCGGCCCCTGTGAGCTCCTATGCGAATTTAACTCTGTTTTCCAAGTTACGTTTGTGCTACGCCTTTTATAGCAATATTTGTTACAAACACTATGTTTTTTTTTCTCATTAGTTTTTTTCATACAAAAATAAATGTTTTACAATACCTTGTAATGTCAGTAGAAATTGAGCCTTCTATCGGTTGAGGATGCAAATTTTTCTACCAGATCGTCAAGCTCGTTGGGCTCCATCAATTGTGCTGTAACCTCCTGTTCAACAGGCATTAACGCTAATCCGCTTAATCTGTCCTGCCCCATAGTAGTCCTCAAATATGTTTTTAGACGGCGAAGAGTGGAAAACGATCGTTCTGCGTTTGCTGTAGTGATAGGCCATGACAGTGCTACTTCAAACAGCTCCAAAATAGAAGGGATACTAGTTGATAAGTTGTGTTTCAGGAATGAATTTCCAAATTCTGATAGAGTGGGAGACAGATTGTTGAAGTTTAATTTTTGCATAGTTGTGATAAAATCGGAGCTGTGTGGTGACGTCAAATTTCATTTTGTAAAATTCTTTAATGCTATCTGCAGAGGACTCATTTAAGGGATCTTTTAAATTGAGAAGTATGTCTGAAATTTTACTATAATCATTTTCAGAAAATCTCTGTCTTAAATTGAAGAGGATAGTGTCTAATCCTTGGTAGTAAATATTAACTTTGTATGCCTCTTCTGCAGAAGTAGGAAAAAATGCCGATTGGAAATTTCCATCATCAAGTCTTTTTGGCACTTTTCTTTTCCGGTGGAGGTGTGGTTGTCTAATTTCGAAACCATCAGAAAAGAGTTTGTTGCATACGTCCTCAGTTTCCTCCCAAATACGCTTAAAATACTCATCATTTCTCTCAGATGATAAACAGTGTAGCAGTGCTTCGACTTTTGAAAAAAAAGATGAAATGTCCAATGTTATGCTTTGTATTTCTTTTGATAGAATATCAGTCACACTTAAAACACCGAACAAAAATTTTAAACAGAATATAAATTTAAAGTTCGTTACTAATGTCAGCAAGCCATCTGCTTGACTAGCTATTTTTACATCTGACGAATCATCGGAAATTTTAAGTAGTGTCTGAATTATCTCTTGCAAATTTTCTATCACCACTGATAGAGCACGATGACGAACTGTCCAACGTGTTTTGGACAAACTACAAAGTCTTCTAAAAACTGAACCTTCACTTTTCTTGCAAATATTTTCAAATATTGCGAACTTTTGCAGATGCATTTATTAAGTTATATAATGAATTGACAATGCTAAGAGCATTTCTCAGCTCCTTTATTTCTTCACAGAATTGCATTACTGCCAAATCAAGAAGATGAGCGTGACAGTGAGTGTATAGTGCTCTTGGTTCTTCATCTTTGAATTTTGCAGCAACTCCATTAAATTTTCCACTCATATTTGAAGCGCCATTGCATGCCTGTCCACGCAGTTTGCTCAAATCTATCCCTGTTTTCTGCAAATAATTTTTTATAGTACGATGCAAATTTTCTCCCGTCGTCTCTTCAACGTCAACAAATCCCAAAAACCTTTCTTTAACTAAAAAGGAATCTGCTCTTTTCTGTGGATACCTCACGCAAATACTGACTTGCTCTTTTGTGCTACGGTTGGTTGTTTCGTCGCAAATTATTGAAAAAGCAGACGCAGAATTTACTTCATTAACAATATCGACTACAATCTTGTTTTTTATGATATTTATTATTTCGTTCTGAATCTGGCCACTCTTATATGAATGAATTTTTGAGCTCATCATTCGGATAATGTCCACTCCTTTATCTTTAGCACGAAGCTGTAGCAACTCAAGGAAGTTCCCTTTGTTCAGAGAAGACATTGTTTCATCATGACCCCTCAAAGCTAAGCATTGCTTACCCAAAAACAAAATAGTTTCGATAACAAACCTGAAATACGTTCTATTTTGTTGCACTTGCTTTGTATGAGCATAAGACAAATTGTCACATATGGTGTTACCACTAATTTTCTTCTCATTCCAAAACTGCAATGATTTCAAATGCATCTCTGATTTTTCATGCTTTTGGAATTTTTCCAAAGCTTTCTTCCAGTTCGAAACCCCTTTTCTTGTGAAATTATCTTCCCCCCGACCTGATTTTTCACAACAAAATAACCTGCAGTAGTAGCAGAAAGCTGCATCTTTCATAATGCTATACTCAAGCCAAGGAAACTCAGAGTACCAAGAGTCTTTAAAACTTCTAGACTTTCCTTGACATTTCTGAATTTTATTAAAATCTTTCGGCTGAAAAGGACCAGTGTTAATATTTGAATATCTTATGCCATTAGCAGGATCACCATTGTTTATTTCGGTATCTCGTTGTTGGCTTTCAAAATCATCAGTAGGCTTTGATTTTTCTTCATCTATGGTAATCAATTCTTCATCACAAGATTCATCATCGCATAACATATTATTAAATTCTGTTGCTTTCGCAACATCTGCAAATTCCTCAGTGTTATCTTCATTACTTAGTAATTGGTTCGTTGAAGGCTTAGAGTTTTCTTCAATCCTAGCTACGAATTCACCATCATTGTTTGTTTTAATAGAAGATGAACTCTCTGTCACAGAAACTTTTTTGAAAAAAGATAAAACAGTTTTCTGTTTCAACATCTTGCAGATGAAGAGATTTAAGTTTTAAAACTCAAGAGCAAGACGAAGTATTCATTTCAGAATTTATTCGAGACTGCATGATAGCTAAATCTTTGGAGAGAAGAGATATTTTCCTTTTCAAGAATCGGAAGAGAATGAGCCTTTCTGCACAAAATGTTCAACTCGGCCGGCTTTTTCTTTCCGCGAGAAACGTCTATTATCCTTTAAAAAGACTCATTTCTGAGAACTCTTTCTGGGAGGTCAATCATGATACTCTAAGTAGTCCCACAGGGATGATTCCCTGCTGTTCTGTCACTTGATGATCTCTTATTCTGTGATGTAGTCACTAACTCCCTGTTGATGGTTCCCAGGTTCCCATAACGGCACTTTACCTGATACACTGTCATTGTGATACAGGTGCCGATTACAATAACTAAAAACAGGCGGTAAATGGTAGGCGGCGGCTTTGGAAGTTTGTCAAACTGTTGGGAGCCTTGTGTTACCAGGCATCTGTAAATGAACATTTTTATTGCAGTCATTTATCAGAACTTTTCACATCGACTAGCGACCGCACATGTCGTAAAAGGAGCTTAAGATACTGAAGTTCTTTACGAAAATAAACTTTAGCATTCATCTTTGGAAGAATAAAATTTTTATTAATGAGTCGCATTATGTTCACAAAAATTTTAGATTAGTATTTAGAATGCATTTTAAATTTACATTTTACGATATTTAACCCCCAATGAAATACTGTTTGGATGGGGATATTTATCCTATATAGATAATTTGAAAAAAAAAAAAACAGTTGCAATCAATACCGGATCAAGTCAAAGGATGCCCAGGTCCTTGCAAATTTGGTGTCTCCCTCTCATAAGAAAATTATCACATTTTCAAAGTAGTAATTTCCAAAAATGGGTTGAAATTAAAAAACTTAAAGTATGGCTTCCCTAAAATTCTGTTGTCCAGGTTCTCGTTCCTGCAACGTTCCTGTTCCGTGTGTTAATCAGGCCCAGGTTAAAACCTCAAAACAATTTTGTGAAATTCCTAAGACCAATTATGTCAGCTTAACTCAACTTTTTTGAATAAAAAGAAATCTGACACATATATATAGTTTCATTGTGAATTAATTTATCACACGCAATGCACGAAATCAGCGGTACCTTGAGCGTCAAATAAAGTGCAAAGGAAATTCCAAGAGCAGTTGTACCCTCCTCCTCTCCCTCCTCAAATAATGCCGTTTGCATAGTTAAAATAAAAACTAATCCTTTATTTACTGTTATAATTTCAAACACATATGCATAAGAAAATGGTTGTTAAAAAATGGTTATTTTAACATTTTTTCGACTTCAAAAATCTTACACTGCCTTGGAATAAGCCTCTTTTTCGATAACCAGTGAAGACATGGGGATTGCAAAATAGTCCGTTTTTAACAAATACATAATTAAATCAAAACCCCTCACGACTAAAATGGGCGCATTTTTTCATCATGTCATATATCGTGCCATTTCTAGTGTAATTTTTTGTAAAACTTATCGTTTCAGTTGATTTTTTCTTGATCTGCCTCTGCAAGCGGCGCAGAGATAATGAACAGTGAGTGAAGTTTTTTTTACTTTACTTGATTCTTATATGCCGATTTGAAAGATTCTGTAATTGTAACAACTCCTCCGAGCTCCAAGGCTGGGGCTATAGGAAATTTATACATTATTGCTACCTTACTGGGGAATGTCAGCATAAAATGAAAGTAATAAGTAGCCGCGTAGAAACTCCTGAGATGATTTTCGTTTTAATTTCGGGACAACAGAGGCAACCAATTTTAGTAATAAAAAAATCTGTTCAGCAAGTTGGGGGGGCACATGCCCCCCCGACCCTATGCTTCTGCAACACAATCGGCACTTCCTTGAAAGCAAACTGGCAATCCTCGAAATCGAAAGACATGCAAACACGGTTTTACTTCCCAAACCCTGTAACTAGCGATCCTTCCCATGACTAACCTAAAGTGTCCGAAGTTCGAAGATGTACGTAATTATTCATCTAACCCAATGAGCATCTATTTTGAATTCTATCTGAGTATCTGAATGGAATGAGTGAATTCTCTTACGGCAACCCTGTTGGCTTTAAACACGGTGCAGTGCTGCTTTCCAGTTGCACAAAACGCTCGTAACATTAAAATTGGCGAGATACAATTTTTTTGTTCTGCAAAGCACGAAAATACTCGAAAATTTTGCTCGTGATCAGGTCAACCAAAAAAAAGGCATAAAATTCTGTAAAACTTCTAGGAAATTTGGAGGAATTGGCAGGCATTATCCACTCATTAAGCACAAAGAATTATGAATGAATACGTATTTTTAAGTCGTTATTTCAATTAGTTCATAATTAAGTCTGGTTCTTTGATATATCAGACAGACTGAAATCTGAATACTGTTACCGCAGTAATGAATATATATCGATATATATTACGATATATCGCCCAGCCCTACTATTGGCAGTTTATATAATACTGTGTACCAGTTATGTATACTAGCTTTAGCTAGTATGTAGAAGAAAGAGTATTAATACGTATTTTAAAATCAATAGTAGTTCACATTTAAAAAAAAAAGAGCTATGCCACAATTAAATGAAAAATTATCCTATAAATTTTTGTACTACAATATGAAGTGAGAAACCAACGTAAATAAAGCACAAATTTTGAAGAAAATAAAGCATATAGCTATTTCAAGGCTACAATGAAATCTCTTCATCAGTGCAAAAAGCTTGCAAACACAACTGAAAGTCGCGAGAGAACTGGCAACAACCTACAACACTGTGATAATGTATATCACAATTTTTACCCATTTATTTTTTTTCCCATTTTTCTGTCATTTTAATCGTTCCCCCCCCCCCCATTTGGTTGTTTTATAATTTTCTTGTGCATTCCACGTTTTCACTGCGTTCCCCTTTAAATTTCGCGCACTTTATGCTATCAACTATGTGATTTATTCATTTTTCCAATTGTCTTGCTTTGTGTCCATTTTTTCTGTCGTTGATCCGATTTTTTCATCTTTTTGTCCGTCATTAAAATGGTGGTAGCGTCCTTTTCCTTCGTTGTTTGGGCCCCAAACGCGCTCATTGGTTCCCGCGCATCGCCGCGTATCTGGATCTGATCGCTCATTCGCCGATTCATTTTTTTCCACTCCTTTACACTCTGCTGGCAGCTCCCAGTCTGCTCGGTTGTGCTTTTTGCGGTTCTCCATTTTCTTCAATGATGGCGATGCTGAAGCATCATTGCCCGGCGTCCTTGGACGGCCGTGGCTTTCCGCCATATGTATAAGACCTCAAAATAAGGTGAAACCTCTTTTATTTTTATCACAACACAATTATTTAATCAAGAACGTTAAATTTCGTGGCAGAGGATGATAGCATAGGAAGAGAATCGCCTGTGTGTAAAATGACTTCGGAGGGAGGTATGCAGAACGTGCCAGAATCGAGCCCTTCATTACTGACCATATTTTGATACTCAACCTAGCTGTGAGTGGTTATGAGGAGCTGCATTTATCCCAATCAAATTTTAAATGTATGATGATTTCAACACCGCCACCAAGGCGATTACCAACTGATGCGCCATTTTTCGGCGTGGCATGGCCTGCAACAAACATCGTATGTATCTCATTCCATCCCTGAATACTTCCCACCATCTTGTGTGTCTCTTCAAATCGAACTTCCCATCCTGCGCCCATTTCATTTGAATGTTTCATAAACCATGCGAATGAACTTCCCGTTTTCCGATTTTTAACAAACTTTGCAAGCTCCAGCTCCACGTTTTTTTTTTCTTTTTGAACTTTTAGGTATTTCACCCGCGGATTTGTGTTTTTTTAATTAAGTGTTTGCATTTTTATCGCTAAGCTGGTGATCGCCATACAAAATTCCTGTCATTCTCGTCTGCTACGAAATTTAAGCTGAAATAAAGTTTGCACGGTAATTGCTGTTTCATTCCTATCGTCCACATACATTCAACATGGGTTAAGTCTCTTATGAATTTTAATGTTCTTTGGGCATTCAAGGCAATCGTTGATCTGAGGTTATGTGCAGCTGCGATGCTTCTACTTCCACGGCCTAGATTGTTATCCTTTTGTGTTTCTGATTAAATCTTCAAAATTGAACGTGACGCACCATGACAAACTTGTTTACAAACTTGAAGCACCCCATTGATTGCCGTGGCAACTGGGGGTACTTATAGCATCTCCTGCAAGTGTGGACTTGGTTATGTTGGACAGACTAAACGTGCTCTCAAGCACTGTCTGAAAGAGCATGAAAATTATGTTAAACATAAAGAACTTGCTTGTTCTTCCATCTCTCAGCATTAATGGACTTATGGTCACTGTTTTGATTTTTCATCTGCAAAGATTATTTGTAAATGTTCTTTGGTTTATGACGTCGATTTCTGGGAAGCTTACTACATTTGGAAAAATTCTCATCCTCTTGTCAATGATTTTTCCAGGACTCCATTTTTTCCTGATATTTGGAAGCAATTTCTATAGTTGCTTTTTTGGTTTCTTTGTTATCTCTCACTCTTTCTTGTCTCCTGGCTTCTGATTGGTTGTCAATCCAATCCCCCTGGCTCCCCTTGCTTTGAGCCCGGGGTCGACATGTCGTTTGCTGATTGGTTGTATGTTCTCTTGTGTCTTGAATTCCTATTGGTTGGCCCTCTTTAGTATAAATACCAATGTGGTTGTTATCAGTTCACTCACAACTTCCGTTTGTGTTGGTGAGCTTTTTGCACTGTTGAAGAGGCTCCATTGTAGCCTTAAAATAGCTATATACTAAATTTTTTCAAAATTTGTGCCTTATTTACATTGGTTTCTCACTTTAATATGCCACTATTGTTGCAGGTCAGCAATATGTTTGTTGTTTGAATTTCCTCTTGAGCAGACAAGCCTCCGTACCAGGGCTGCAGAGTCGGAAGAAAAATGACCTACTCTAGGAATTTTAGACCCTTCAACTCCAACTCTTTTACTCCAAAATCAGTTAGACTCTTGACTCCAGAATCCACAAGCAGTGGCAGAGTTGCGGACTTGGAGGGAAAATGAGCAACTGCTGGGATTTTAAACCTTCTACACTCAACTCTGGCTCCTTTACTCCCAAAACAGTCCGAATCTGCAGCCCTGACAGCGTTTCTTTTTCAAGAATGCATTTTTTGTTTGATTCTATGCTGTAATACAAACAGTACATGCAGATGCATACACAACACAAAGGAAAACTAACCTGAAAATAAAAATCCATTATATCCTTCAAATTAGCTTTCTCAGGATAGCATTTATTTTCTTTCATGTAAAATCCAATTGCATAGTTTCTATCAGCAGCTTCTCTTTCAGACAAGAAGCTATAAAAAAATATTTCAGTTATAAAAGCTAGTTATTTTTTCACAGCAAATCATTTAATGATCAAAGTAAATAATTATTTAAATGATACTTTTCTAGAAATCATCTGATAGATAAGTTAAGTGCCAACAATAAATGATCCATTCAGGAGTGTGAATATCATTCTACAGAACGATCTCCAAACTTCCGAACAAAGTCCCCCAAACAGTGTTCAGGTTAAGAGAGAACACTGAACTCATTAACTCCAGCTAATTTAAGTGAAAATAATCAAAGTTTGATTAAAAGAATCAGACTTTGATTTTTATGTTACAGATACAAGTACACATAGACAGCTTATATGAACCGATTTAATACAAATTGTATACAAAGAGAAGTAGAATTAATTATGAGAATGCTACATTTCATCCCCAAAGAGTCTCAAACTGCCTACGCCGCTGATGTATTCCAGTATTTGACAGAAATGAATAAATTGAAACATTTATGCTCAATGTTTGGAAAGATTTCAAGATTTTGCCATTGATTTAAGTGAAAGTTATAGAAGTTGAAAAACTAAAGGTTTGAAGTAAAACATTTCTTCCTTTTGTGACTTTTTGAAAGAATGTATACTTATTTGGTTCGGTTTCTTTTCATGTTTATATTTCATAAGAAATGTTTTTTTTTTCTTTTATTTGATTGATGTTAAAAAGTTGAAGAATTAGCAGATAAGCTAAATACTTGTGACCTCTATCGTAGTATCAATTAGAAAGTTATTTCAGAAGGCAAGTATAAAAAACTTTTTAAACTACTTGCCGTATTACACCGCATCATCCGGCATGCCAGAAAAGAGTGAGGTTGACCAGCATGCCGGGAAATTCAAATTTTTTGGCATGCCAGATAATTTGAGGTTTATTTTGCAACAAAACGAAAGCAAATTTCCCCATTCAGTTCCAATCAGAAAAAAACTGCTGCAAGGAAAAAAATAAATAAATCACAAAAATAACCTTCTTTTGAAAAAAAAAATGTTTTGCACATAATATGTTCCAGGGTTCCTTTTAGAGCGACAAGTTTAATTTTTATTCATTGATGGGCTATGGTAAATTCTTCAGCACTGGTTTAAGGGTGGTTACTTACTGCTTAAACGTTTACTTACATAATTTTAATTTTTATAAAATAATTCATTGTTAAATAATATTTTGCTTGTTAAAATGACAAATGACATTGTCAGTAAATATTTTTACAAAATTAAACTTTTTGTTAACACTAATATGATACGTATAGAACTAATATTCATTTTTAAGTTGAACATATACTTTTATAGTATTATTAATTTTTTTTGCTAACCTCGATTTTTCCGGCATGGGGGAAAGGACTAGTCAAGTGCTATTGAAAATCAGGCGACCATCAAATTTTACGGCATACCGGATATTGTGGGGTAATACGGTATTAATATCAAACAAAGATGGTAAAAATAAATTTTAGTTCATTTTAATAACAATAAATTTAAAATGAAGTTTAGAATAATTTGTAAAATCATTCTCAATGAAATAGCCAATTTAGACCATTCCACTTAATTCGCTTTCTCCATCAAAAAAAAAAAATTATTCATTTCTCATATGATTATTTACATCTTCTACTAACTATTTTGGTAAAAAAATAACATGTCAAAGTTTCATTAAACAGAAAAATTAAACATGCAAAAGTTTACAACAATCATAAAGAAAGAGAGCAGGGTGAAATTAATGGGAATGAAGTAGAGTTATGAAAGGAGAGAGTACAACATATGTTTAGCAAAAATTGATTTGTTTTGCATTTTCTTTTAGATTGTACTACAAAGGTAAAATAAGTATTGATGAGTAAGTATTAATGAGATGCCTACTTCCATCTTGAAAATAACTAAATATGGCGACTAAATGAAAAGTTAAATATAATAAGTAGATTTTTCCATTTGTAGCATAAAAGTAGTTATAAATAATTAATAATCATTAAAAAACAACAACTAAGACAAAATAGACAGTTTTTAGCAAATAAGCGTCTAAATCCATTAAAATGAAAAGAAATGTTTTGAAGATAAAATTTTGCATTTTTCCAGAAAATAATTTTGAATTATCCACACAAACACACACACACACGAAAAGCACATTTTGCATTGTATATTGCAATAAAAATCCAATTTTGGTAACCTAGGCACTTAAAAAGTATTGTGTACTTCCATCTTGTGAATAACCAAATATGGCGGCTGCGTCAAAATATTTTCGACAAATTTTCAAACAATTTTTTGAATTTGTAGCATAAAAACAATTTTAAAATAATAAATCTTCATGAAACTACAATTCAGTTGAAAAGTTTTTAGCACATTTGCGTCCAAGGCAATGAAGATAAGATTAAGTTTGAAGAACAAAATTTTTCATTTCTCAAAAAAATTACATACTTAAAAATTAAAGTTTGCAGTTAAAGAAAACATCCAATTCTGCTTTGTTTTTGGAAACTTAGGCTTTTAAGCATCGTGTCTACTTCCATCTTGTGAATGACCAAAGATGGTGACTACCTTTCACACGTTGCTGAAAAAAGTTTCCGGTCAAAAAACGATTTCTTTGATCCACTCCCCCCCCCCCCCATTCACAGGATTGTGCTTCCGAAACAGTAAATTGTCTTCTCCCCTGTTGAGTTTGTGCATAATTCCTGTTCACCTGAGGAATTTTTTTCTTGGGAATTATCGAGGGGCAAAAATGGCGACTGTGGAAGTTTTTTTTTTTTTTTTTTGCATCACCACTTTTTTACCACCAGCGTCATTTTAGCTCAATTTCAAATTTTTTTCAGGAAACTTCGGCAAAAACGAAGACTTGATCTCATGGTACAAAATTTCTGGGGAAAAAAATTAGAAAAAAAAATTTTAGGGGACAAAATTGGAAAATTCCCCGACTTTTCCCTGACATTTTCAACTATGTCATTTTCTTTGACAATTCCAGGTTTTCCCGGAGCGTACGAACCCTGGAGGTTATGAAGTTAAGTATAGATGAATGTTTTAAAAATAAATCCAAAATATGTTCAAACAGTAAACTTGCTTCAGCATTTTTATCTAATTTATTTCATAAAGACAAGTACATGCAAGAAATATGAACATGAAATGCTATCAATATTTCATGCTGATAAAATATATCTTAGAATTTAAAGAAGCTTTCGCTGAATTATTATTTGCAACTGGTAAAAGACATAGCACTAACACATATAGCAAAGCATTCATAAAAAGGGAATTAAGATGAAGCATACGTAGCATTGTTGAAACCAAGATATTCTCCTCCTGCCAAAGCTTTGTAATATTGACAGATCTAGAGAAAAATTTGTTATTACAGGAAGAAGATTTAAAGTATGAGGAAACAAATACAAAACAGAATAGAGAAAAAGATTTAAGTAAGGCATTTACAGAAATTCAAAATTTTTTAATAAATGTTAGTATAGAACAGGGGTTCCCAACCCAATGGGCCACGAACAGCGTGTTACTGGTCCGTGGACACTGGTCGAGAATATGAAACATCAACATCAATCTTGGGCTCTTAATTTTCGTTTTTTTTTTTGCGAAAATTCACTAATTAGATATATTGTCACTCTTACTCAAGAGCACTGGCTCATAGCCAATAAGGAACGTTAAGATTAAGATTTTTCTTATTTCTTGGGAACCTTCCCCCATAATTAAAGATGAAATCTAATTAACCAGTAATTCCTTTAAAGAAAATTGCCAAAGAAACCAGTACATATTAGCTTCAAGCTTCAAGTTAAAAATGCTCCCCCTTTGTTGAACTGGCATGACTAACCAGTGAATTGAGACACTTGAGCGCTTTTTGACAACCTACCCATTTAATTGAGACTTTTTATTGCACAGTTCTTTTTTTCTTCTTTTAATAATGTAAAAATGTATCGAGTGTTGTAAGATTTTAGAGGCTAAAACTACCCCATTTCAATCCAGATATAAACTCTTTTGCAGAGGAAAAACAGCGCCAAAAATCTAATGCAGCTTTAACTTAGATGACTTTCACACTTAAGGACAGTTATAGGAGCAGATCCCCGCCCTCTCCCACCCCAGAAAGTAAATTTTGGCTGTGCAAATAATATATAGTAGTTAGTGGGCATCAATGGTGTTTTCTACAAAACTGGTGTGCCGCACAACTAAAAAGGTTGGGAACCGCTGGTATAGAATGTCTCTTTACAAATGGTTAGAGCTTAAGCAGGACTAATAATTAGTTGAAATTAAAATTAACAATCAATGGGAAAGTTTGAATATAACAAAAAGTTCTATATAAAAATAATTTAAGTGAATAAATTTAATTTTTAACACACATTTTGTATTAAAAGTTTAATATTTCAACTTTCATTTTTTGAAAATTTACATACAATGCTTTCAAAAAATATATATATATATATATATATATATATATATATATATATATATAATTAATAAATAAATAAAAAAGGAAAGGAAAGAAAAAAAAAAAAAAGCAAAAAATAAATAAACAATTTGTAAGGACTAAAGAACTAAATATGTTAATTTTTCAATTCAAAATTATTCCTTTTTGGCTTCACAGATTAAAACAAACCAAAGAAAAAATAAGGAAGTGAAAAATCACAATGGGTGACTGCAGAGCAATAGCAGAAGAAGAGCACAGAAACACATTCAAACTAGTATGTTGCAGCCATCACGAAACTTTCTTCTATATATATATATTTTTTTTTTTCTGATCCCTCCCCATGCTTGATGAGGAAGCAATATTCCCAACAAAAACAAAATTACACATGCAAAAACTTGACGACCATCCCAATGTCTGAATTATTGCAAAAGCAAAGCAAAGAGCGAAAATTGAAAGTTATTTTAAAAGCCTTGCTTGAATTAATTACAAATATTTTATTTGTTAACAAACATAAAATGGCAACAGTTAAAAATTTTAAATCATTGAGATAATATTTCCGATCATTTCCATACAATTAAAATCACGAGAAATACGCAGACGACAATCTATTACGATTTATCTTTCTTATTGTTGCATTAATAAAGCTATTTTTATTCAAAAAAAAAAAAAAAAAAAAAAAAAAACCTCTTGGAGCGATTGGCGTCAAAATTGAACCGAAGCCTGTTTACATATGGATTCACATATATTCCAAATTTCAACCAGAACGTAGCATTACTTCTTGAGATAGGGCACTCACAATGGAAAAAAAGAACGGGTGATTGCGCTACCCCCCTTTTTAGCTGTTGGCACCAAACTAAAATCAGCTCTTATACCCACTAAGGGCTACTTGCCGATAAATTTTTCTTTCATTCCGTTCATTATTTCTTGAGATACAGCAGTCACAATTGACGACAAAAAACGTTCTATAGCTCAACCCCCGTTTGAGTTATTGACACCAAAATTGAATCAGCACCTGTTCCTGTTAATGACAACATATGGACCGAATTTTGTTTGATTCCGCCAGTTACTTCCTGAGGAATAGCAAGCACGCGCAACTCAAAAAAACGTCCCATTGCTCCACCCCCCCCCCTTGGAGGAATTCGCGCCAAAAACCAATGGGCACAAGTTTACATAGCGGCACATATGTGTTCCAAATTTCGTTCGATTTCATGCAGTAGTTTTTGCTGTAGAGCGGCCACAAAAAACTGGTCACACACAGACGTGACACACACACACACAGACAGACAGACATTTTCCAAAAATAGTCGAAATGGACTCAGCACACCTCAAAACGTTCAAATCCTTCGAAATTCGAAAATTTGCACGAATCCAATACTTTCTTCTATATATTAGATATAGATGAAAGTAAAAATGTTAAAATTGTGCAATGGAGGAATTTTAAGCATTATCTTTATGGAACAATTTCAAACACAGGAGGGAATATTTTCAAAGATATTTTGAATAAATTTAACATAACAAAGATGGTATTTTATGTTGACCCTCTGATAGTTTAGCAGGCAATTATCAGAGCCTAATATCTATCCTTTTCTCAAGGCTTATACTCGTATATAGAAAATTGTCATAGAGAAATATTGTTGAAAGGACTGCAAGAGGTCAAAGCTTCACTTGGGCACAATCACACTAGCGCAGCCAGAAATACCTTTTGTAGGGGGTGTTTTGATCAGAACTATCTTCTGGAAGGTGTTTTTTGATCAAAAATATTTTCTGGGGGGTTTTTTCTTTAAATCGAAAATATTTTCTTAAAGAGGGGATTTTTGATCAAAACAGCCCTTTGATATGCATAAACTACTGTATTAAAATTTGCATTTATGTTAAAACCAATGCCTCCGGGGAGTGTCCCCCTCCTTGCTGCGCCACTGGTATGGGAAATTAGCCGGGAGTGCCCATCTATCCAAGAGCAAGGGTACAACCTTTCAAATACCACAAAGATGCCTGAACAACAAGAGCCCAACAGCACCCCACCCCCTAGTTGAGCACCTCTGCATAACCTTATTCATCACATACCTTTGAAAGAGAATGAACTTTTACTGTCCTTTCTTTTGTTCCATGTACATCTGTTCCAATGTTTATCTTAAATATAGGAATATGAAAGTATCAAATTCAAACACAACCAAACATTCATACATTTCTGTTTGATTCCTCATTGCTGGGCAAAAGATGAATTTAAAAGAAGTTTGGTTTTTAATGTTGTTTGACAGGTTAAACTTTCAAATCCCTCACCTCTTCCTTAAAAAAATATATAATAAATAATTATTTTTTCTTTTGCTTTTTTTTATTGGAAAAGAAATTGAAATGGCTAACTCTGTGTGTGGTAAATATTCTTAAAAATTAAATAATCTTACCCAGTCAAATTTTTCAGATACTCTCATGTCTGGCTGAAAAATAAATATACCACGAGTGATTAATAAACAAGAACACACATTTTCGATGCATTTTACTTTATCCATACTGTTTATAAAACTTCACATGAGAAATTCTTTTTGTCAAAAAATAATCAAAGTAAGGTTACTTTAAAGTAAGTTGAAAATAAAATGTTGATACACGTAAAAACATTTTATACTTTAGCTCAATTAAACCAACAAGGATCTTCTGTTATCTTAAAAAGGAAGGGAAATATCAGTTTAAATGAATTTTTCGAATACATACTCCAAACATTATACCAACAAAACTGCTTCAAATAACAGAAATTATCACCCAAAAATTGGAAAAATTCTGAAAGATGGTACAAATGTTGAAAATATTGATATATTTTTAATTTCACAACCTAGTCTGATGAGATTTTCATATCAAAGCTTCCAAGCATTTGTTTTTCATTTAATCATTAGCACTGATATTTTTTCTGTTTTAGTCCACTAAATATATGTCTTATGAAAGAAAGAAAGGGAGGAAGGGGGGGGGGGAGGACATATTAGAGTTAAAAATATATAAACAAATGAAGTAAATACAAATTCAGCAATCTTGGCATCTCTTTCAACAGGACAATAAAACCTTAACTACTTTCAAACAATTTCTTAAATTGATTATATAATCCCTTTTAATATTTTTTTCTACTAGTTATAAGGACTTTACTTGCATTTGCAGGACTTAATAGACTATGAGCTTTGAAGTTTGAAAAAAATTTTGCCTTTATTTCAAGTAAGCTAGAGTATAAATATCACTTAAGGCACTGAGTACACTTTATATGAATCAGCTAAGTCTCTATGATTAATGTTTCAATTTTGAGACAAACTCAAGTAAAATATCTCATTATTATTATCGTCATTATTAAATAACCTGTAGTTCTTATTATTTGATTTAAAAATATAATGTTGACAATGAATTCAAATCATGTTGCACTTTCTGGTTAGTTGAGCTTGTATTGTACTTCTACCACTTAATTTTAAATACATTTAGTATTATTTTATATTGGTTAAACTGATTTTCAAGTATTCTACTCTAAAATTCAAAATTTGTTGAAATGCACAAATACCTCAACAATGTATAAAAGAAGAGAACAAATAACAATTGCTCCTGCATTCACCATTGGATTATGTGGCTTCTCTGTTAATGAAAAGTGGCATGAAAAGAATGATTATTATCAATAACAAGTAGTAAAAATATGTTGAATGAAAAAACAATAGGCAAAAAAGCATTATTTTACATTCATTTAAAATTTAATAATTGATGTACATTACTTTTTTATACCTTATGCTTCTATTTCTAACATTTGAATTAAATAAAAACGAAAATAACAACTCATTACCTCCCCCCCCCAAAAAAAAAAAAAAAAAAAAAAAAAATTCAAACTGAGTTTATGATAAATTTTTAGTGTCAACTTTAATGTTTCTAGAGTTATCATACTCAACAAAGAAATGTATACTTATATACTACAAGAATGAAAACAAATAGCATGAATATTATTGTACAGTTTAAGAGTTCAGATCCTATAACTGCTGCTACTTGAAATCTACTTAGGATTCTACAACAAACTTCTTGAGCAAAGGTTGCATAAAAATATAACTAAAATTTGTTAATAGTTCTTAATGAATTGTGTCCTCTTTCGGAACATCCAAAAAACCTGTTTTAAAATACAAGAAAATATCTCATGTGATTGCAGTATCATTCATAAGCTCACATGTAACAATGTCTGCAACTAAATTTGCATTTTGTATCTTGTAACAGTGTTACTACTCAATTCAAATACACACACACAAAATAAATAAATAAATAAAAATAAATAAATAAAATTAAAAAAAAAAATCATTCATATTTTTCTTCATCTTTTCTTTCTCTCTCTCTTAAAAATTTTCATCAATTACTGCATTATTGGTATTTTTTAGAAATGTATGACATGAATGTCGTTATACACAGCAAAGTAAAAATTCCTAGTGAACTAATGTGGCTATTTTTATTCATTAAAAGGTGTAATATAAAATATCATTGTGAAAATACTTGATTACAGAGTAGAAATTTTACAAGAATATTGAGACTAGTTACAGAAAAATAAAAGCTTTGAAAGTTACTTACTATTATAATCTAAAACAAGTTCATTGAACATTCTACCACTAGGTTCTTGACCAACATACTGATGAACAATATCTGATCCAAGCTCGGTTAAAGCAATTGCATAATTCATGGGTTTACCGGACGACTGGATAGTAAATGGAATTTCAGTGTCACCAATTGCACATCTTTTGCATAGAAATAAAAATATTTAAACTATAATTAAAATGCACATTTACCATAAATGATAAATAATTCACAGAAGAGAAATTTCTTCAATAAAAAATTATAAATTCTTGATGAAGTAAAATTTAAATCTATCTAAAAAAATCTGTGCAAAAATAAACCTTGACGATAATTTTTAAATCTTTGGAAAAAATTTCATGTGCTATTAAATGATAAAAACAATTTGGAGTCTATTAAAAAAATTATTGAAACTTTCATATAAAAATATGAGACCAGTAGCTCAAGTGGGAATTGAAGATCAATCATGTCAGCAGCAACAATAATAAAGTAGAACAAGGGTTTTCGCTGGGATCACATTTTTCACAAAAAGCAAAAATTCTATGTAAGTTACGAAAGTGAAGCAAGGCATTTTCGTTTTTTCCCCTCAAGTAAAAACAAAAAGCTCAATTAGAGAGGGGAAGTCAGCATGGTGATATTCAACTTAATCTTATTTTAATATTAGCTATTATATGCAATACACCAACAGCCTGGTTATACCACCTAGAGACTGCAGATTCATCCTTGTTATGGACTCATCAGCCTGGAATACACAATAACTGAGCTAGAGGCAGATGTCGCCTCATTGAAGCTGACAGTGCCAACAAACTGGTTGCTAAAGTAAATTTAGTACACGAGCAAGATTCTGTGGCAATGGTACGGTTCAACTCTTCAATTGAAGACAAAGCTTGGGCATTAAGCAGTACATTACTGTACTTAAGCCAGGGTTAAGAACTAGATACAATTTAATGCACAAGTTGAACCGTTCTGTCACTTTTCTTTTCATTTCAAATTAATGAACACATATTTGCTACTGTGTATTTATTTCTTTAACCCTGTGACGGTTCTGGGTCATGAGTAAGATGTGTGAAATTCTTCCCCATATTTTTTTTTGGTGGGGGGGAGGGGGGATTTGCCATGTAAATCAAGCGCACTACCTTCTATCAATGTCTAGCTACCGCCCTGTGCCTGAGACCATTTGACAACAACATTTAGCATCAGAAAAATAAGTTTAAAATGCTTTTGAAACGTGCTCGCTAGGGTGTGATAAGACGACCAGATCCGTTAGTAAGTTAAAGTCACGGCTTAGTTTTGAATTTAATGTTTAACCTATTGAGACATTTAGAAAGGTACATTATACATATATATATATAAATGCAGTGTCCGTATGTTTGCTACAGCAAAATTCGGGAAGTAGTCAGTGGATTTACTTAAAATCTTTTCATAATATTCCTTTTGTGTAGAAAAGGGCACAAAATAACTTTTATCCCCAAAAAATCTACCCATTTTTAAAGAATAAATTTTAAAAAATTATGTCTGAGTAATAATTTATGTATATTTTTGCCCATTGTTAAGTGAGAACTGAAGTAAATATTTAACCTGTTGCCAAAGGACAATAAGAAATTCAGTCCCTTCATTCTTTTAATAACTAAAAATTTTGCATCCTATTTGATTTCTTCAAAGTTTAAATGAAAAAAATTATGTTTGACAAATGAATTTATGCATTTTATTCCATTCTTAAGGGAAAACTGAGATAAATATCAAGGCTGGAGCCTAAGGACAGTAAGAAATGTAGCCCTTTTCATCATTTGTTTTAAAATATGTCAAATATTTATGATTTTAGCAGCAAACATACAGTTAGAAAAACAATATATTTTTGAGTGGGCAGTCCGATGTATGACCAGCTGCTCCTTTCAATATTTTACTTTTTTGCTTTTGGTTTTCAAAACTTCTCTCAAATATTTCTAACAATGACATTGCATGTATCATGTAAAGGTAGTCATGTAAACAACAGCAACAAGTGCATTTACGACTTCTGTAACATGTTCACAGGCAGAAAAAAAATATGATAGTTAAAGGAAAGATAATGAGTTGAAAAAAAAAATTTTGATTACTTTTTATTACTTTCTAACAAATTAAAAAAGAAAATTTTGAACAAAAGAAATAAATAACAACTCTTGAGAAAATTGGTGGGAATGAGCATCTATGATGATACACCTAATATTGTAAAATGATTTTATTTCAAGATCAGGCAAAAAAAAAAAAAAAAAAAAAACATTAACCTAATAAATTAATATTCAAAATAAAAAGTAAAGAAAATTTGCAATGCACAACATACCTTTGACCATCAACAGTGCATATACTGACACCCCAGTAATCTGGATTGTACTTTGCTAATTGAGGAATATAAGAAGCAACCTAGAGCCAAAAAAGAAAAAAAAAAAAGAACTAATCAGAAAATAAATAAATGCATGAAAATATTTTTCTAAAACTCTTGAATTTGGATGTTTTGAAAGAACAAACAACAAAATTTACTAGGAGAAAGTGATAAAAGAACATATTATCATAAAAAGTTTTAAATAAAAAAAAAATACATTTATTTACAAAATTAGTGGTACTTGCACGGCTTTGCCCGTTGTAGAAAACTAAAGTCTTTTGGTTTGCCTGTATATTTACAAATAATGGATGATGAATTTCTCGCCAATTGGCTTGCCCATGTTACGGTTCACGTTATGACAACTTTCTAATTCATAATGTAATTTATTCGTCCATCTTATGATAATTTTGCTCGGGAAAATGTTATTAAAATTGGAATAGAAAAAGAACAAAATCGAATTTTCGAAAAATCGATTTGAAGTGCACACCCCCATGCTACAAAAACTTTGCCAAATTTCATGAAAATCAGCCGAACCGTCTAGGCGCTATGCGCGTCGCAGAGATCCAGACAGACTTTCAGCTTTATTATTAGTTAAGATAAAAATAATCAATTATACATTTTTGACCCTTGGTTCTTTTTGCATTAAATTTTCCCCAATTCCACATCTTTGTACAAAAAATCCCTACATCTCTACAGTTGAAGCGTAAAATTGAAGATAAATATCATATAATTATGTTATTAGGATTTCTTTTTCTTGTGTTCTTTCTGACCAGATAAGATTTAGCTTCCAGAATGATTATTATTTGTCCAACTTTTCTACATAACAATTACAGTGGAACCTTGGTATTCATCCACAATTCGTCCCAAAAGACAGATTGAATAGCGATTTGTACAAATGGCAAAAAAAAGTTTTTCACATAAGATAGAAAGTAAATTATATTAATATGCTTCATATCAAAGATGATTGTTTATTTAAAACTATGAAAAACAATAAATTTGCAGTACTGTACATGAAATGCATAAATAAGAATTTGACAACCCTTTATTTGTACCAAGATGACCAGATGGCAAAGTGGAAAGGAGGAAAAGGGCTGATGTTACAGCTCGAAAGGGGAGTCACTTTTCATGAAAATATCAGGTGACAGTCCTTTGGATGTTTATTTATTTATTCATTTTATTTGTTTTTGCATTAGAAAAAGCTTGAGATTCTTTCTGCAAAAATCCGTCTATGTTTTTTGCCTTTGACGATTTTTCAGAATTTTTCCAAAATGTCAATAGCGTTGTCATTTTTCTAGTTGATGCCCCTGTGTACCAATGTTACAAGGACAAATACATGGAAGGGGCGATCGCCCCCTCTTTGAGCCGAGACAGGAACTCTCCCTCGCCGTATCTTAGAAACAAAAGCTCGAAAAACATAATTTTGGACGATCTTCAATAATATTATGGAAAAAAGGATGCTCTAACTCTGTGGTTTTTTTCAGAATATTGTAGGTTTGAAAACACATCTGTAGCACATCTCTTAGCACTTTATTGATAGTGATCAGAACTTTTTACAGGTTTACGAGTAGTTTTTCAAAGTTCCTAGAACTCAATTTTAGACAATCTTAGATGAGGCTCAGGGGCTGGGAAGTTTTTCAAATTTAAGTACCAAAAAAAAAGCAATTATAGGGTACCTTTAATGACCTTAAGGTAAGGGATGGGTTTAGTACACTCCTTCAAAATTTTTCATAAAGCTCCAAAAAAGAAAAAAAATAGTATTTAGAGACGATCTTCCATGTTGTTAGGGGGCAAAGGTTTGGGAATTGATAAAAGAGTAAGTATCTGAAATCAATTGTCCCCCTCCTTGAATACTTTATGGATCCGTCCTTGCAATGTTACAATGCCATTCTTCTACAACTCTGTGTTTTCTCTTAGTTGTAACAGAGTTCTTTAATTTCTGCATTGGAAATGCTTCTCTTACAACTTTCCTCCTTACCCGAAGAGATTCTTCAATCACTTTTTCTTGCTACTTCCAGTACAAATCTTGGAATCCTCTGCTGTCAGCTCATTTCTGAGGTCTTTGATCAAATGAGTTTTGCTGTTCAAATCGTGCAGAAGCACACAAATGACAAGTTGATTTTTGCTTGAACAAGTTGGGCGAATAACGAGTACTACGAATAGAGACTTGGATGAATGGCGGATTTTCTTTCTCCGAAAAATCTGATATGAAATATAATATTCTTCTAATCATTAAAAACATTGAATTAAAGTTTCAAATGAAAAATTGTTATCCAAAATAAAAGAATCTTCAGATTGGCAGCAACAGGTGAAAGGAACCCATTTTTCCAGTTTTAAAATTTAATATTTTTCTTTTAACTTTAAGATTAATTTTTTTTAAATAGATATTTTATTTTAAAATATTAGCAGGATGTAAAAAGTTAAAACTCTTGACACATTCAAAAAATGTAGTCACACACAACATTTGGTGTTTTTATATTTTTCCTGATTTTCATATTTTATCGCCATCTTTAACGTTCGTAAAAATTAACTGTTAAGACAAATTTTATCTCCTAAACTCTTCCTAAAACACAGAGAAAAATCATGATAATTTTTACGAGAGGTATTGGCTTGAGTCAGCTAGGATGCAACTTGACTGAAATTATCGAGTGGGTGTGACAAAGTAACAAGTCTTCAATTACACATTATAAAATATAAGAAGTATTTAAAGTAATGGTAAACACAAAATTATTTAACTTCAAGCAATAAATTCACATATTAAATAAAAACAAGCAAGTATTATAGAAGTGGATGAAATTGGATTTTGAAGTGCATAAAAAATCGAGGCTGACGTGTAAAGGCATAAAGAACAGAGAAAATGTGCGCATTTAATGCTTAGCACATAAAATGTAGTAAGCATTTATGCTTTAGAATTCAAAATCTATGACTAATTGTCGGTTTTCATGATTTTTAGGCATTTTTTGCTGAAAATCATGATTTTCCATTATAAATTTCGAACACTGTTGAAATCCATGACTTTCCTCGAGCATGGATTAACTGAATGTAACATACATACACATGGGAAACCTCATGCAGGTTTCTAGTATAGCAAATTATGTAACTACAAAAAATTACACAAACTAAAATACCCTGAAGATATTAATCATGGGTGAAAGCTACAAAGTATGACAATAAAAGAAATTACTTTGCACTCTGTAATCTTTTATATAGTGTCTGAATTATTTACACAAAATTTCAAATATGCCACACTGAATTTGACAAAAGCACAATACAAATTGCTTTTGATTCATTTATAGAATTGAAAGAAACAAAATTTCATTTTCATCTTGTACTTTAATAATTTTTATTTCTATAAAATTCTGATTTTCAACTCAATTCAGATCAGACTTTTCATCTGGATGGAAAGTTGTCTTATAACAAGAATCTTACCTTCCAAACATTAATGTAATTTGTGAATTAAAATTCAGTTGAAAAAGAAGGCTATACTATGTTAAAAGGTTTTTCATCTTTATCAATATAAAAAGCATCAAAGAAACTAACTTTGCCACCTGTGTTCACTTTACATTTCCAGTAAAAATCTTCCACACATTTTACAAAGTCTTGAAAATCTTGAATAACAAAATGGTTACGAAAAGCTCTGCTTATGAGAACAATATTTTCCTTTATAACTCTAGAAAAAAATAATAAAGAGAGCAATTAAACTACAATAATAAAATCATATTATTTAAAGAAAACTTTCTTTTTACAAGAGAAAGAACTAAATTAAATATAGTAATTTACTGCATACAATCCACTGGATTACCCGCTTGAGAACCTTGAAAACACAGTAGGATTAGAAATATATGGAAAAAATAACTGGTCCTGTAGACAAGTAAATATGAAGCTGTACTGGTCCGCTAATAGAATGATGGGTCCATTTAACAGGAAATATAGTTAAACATAAGAAACGTTCAGTAAGTTACCGCCCTATAGCCAGGGCTAAGATAGAAATACATGAAATACACCACCAGCTCAGTCAATTTGATCCGAGGACTGCAGTTTCATGCTTGTTAGCACTCACCAGCCCGGCATAGGAGTGACTGAGCTGGAGGTGGAAAACCTCTTAAGGAAGCCAAGAGTGACAAACAAACTGGTAGCTAATACAGAGTTAGCGCTGACCAGACGAGTGACCATTCAACTCGAATATTGAAGGCAAAAGGAGTGCTAACAAGCACGAAACTGCAGTCTTTGGCTAGAATTGACTGAGCTGGCGGTGTATTTCATGTATAAGAAACGTTGTTTACAATTTTTTATCTTGCATTTATGAGCCTTTAATTACTTTCTATTTTTAAAAGATCTTGTTGAATCAAAATTATATTTTCGACTTTGGATAGGACATGGGCAGTTCTCAAAAGGTGGGAGCAAACACAGACCTCAACTTTGAAGCTTCAACACCAAATAACTTTCATTTTAATTAACTCAAAAATTTTTGAGTTAAATTATAATACTGTATAGAGACAAGAATTGACATAAATTATGGAAAAAATGCTCTTTAAATGCCCTTAAAAAAATATTTTCTTTGCTAAAAGGCGCAATTTTGGACATACCAAAACGTTAACTGAGCAAACGTACCATTAAAGAAAAATTTTTTTAAATTATTTCCATACGTTTCAAAAACAATTTAAAGGTATGAATCTTACACTGAATAATTTTTTGTTAATATTTTACACAAATAACAAAAGTAAAGACAGATTATTCACTTTGTAAACGATTTTAGAAAATAGTAAGTTTGAAATTTGATGCATGTCAAAATTTACGATCTTTACAATGCTATTTTTTGAGAACTAAGTATATGATGTTTTCATTTTAAAGGTGTTTATCGAGCCTCGGAATCAATTTTTAATTGTTTAAAAGTGTTTTCATAAGCTTTTATGCAGTATCTTAGAAGAAAAATAATTTTTTTAAAACGTACATGTGAGATGTCCAAATGGCGTTACGATCTTGACGCCGATAATTCTGTCCATTTATTCATAATTTTTGATGATCTACTGTCTTCTAACCTCAATAAAAAACGTTATTATAATGTTATCTTCTTTAATCCATTGGTATTCTGCATAATTAATATGTTACACATTGAACAATACATAAATTACAGTAGAAACATGGCTGCTTATGATCGAACCGAAAGCCATTTTGCGCTAAAATCGCCAAGCAAACCTCCGTTGGCGACAACACAGTATACGATAAGCTAAAGGTTACCAGAGGGGAATTCCAATTTGACAAATGTAGTTTATCGTCAGCTGTACCAGTTTTGGCGACTTTATCACCTGCGCTAGCAATTTTTTTTTTTTTTCCGCTTTTATTATTTTAGAATTCTTTTTCCTTCTTTCTTTTGGAAACATAATTTAACGATCTCCAAATAGAAATACGAATTTCTTTCTTCAATAATTCTTTTAGACATCATTTTAATTCTTATGACATTAGAAAAAATATTCATTATTAAAACTGATGTCACTTTTTACAATTGTATTATTTTTAATTTGAAGCTTTTTTTTAACCTTGCATCAATTTCTTCAAAATCATTCCAAAACTTTATTAAATGTAAGGAGCAGCATCTATAGCCATTCAAGTATTTCATTAATATCCTCTTTATTATTAAATTGCAAAATTTAAAAAGTAGTAAATAAAATTTTCATTGGAAAAGTTAAAAATCAGATTAACAATTGTCAAAAATGGTGAAACTTACGTTATGATGATGTCCAAAATCCGTTACCTACAGGAAAACAATGTCCAAAATCTGTTACCTACAGATTGCTGATTTAATTTGCTAATTAACAATTTTTACAAATACCTGCTGTCTTTTCATGTTCATATATTGTGTTCTAGGTATGCATACTATAGAATAAAATCAAAATTGATGTCAAATTCGAAAATTTTTGAAATTGCTCAAAGTTAACTTTTTTGTTCCCACCTTTTGAGAACTGCCCATATATGACAGTTTTTGTCTAAAACAGTCCTAAAAAGTTTATTCACGTCTTTAAAATCAAAACTGAACAACTATGTTTGTTGTTGTTACTTATGTCACTCAGGAACCTGAGCCCGAGCAGGGAGGCTACTCGATTTAAGGCAAAGGGTTGCAGCTTCCATTTAATCGAGTGTCTATGTAGGTGAAAGTCCAATTTGGCTCAGACGACACGATAGATAGCAGCACCATTAGTGATGTAGATCGGGTAAATACCCAGTGGGTAAGTAAATATTTTTTGGGTAAATACCCAAAAACTGGGTATTTTACAAAAAAATTCAAAAAGTGAGTCTGAATTTTTTTTTAAATCTAAATATGAAATAATTGGTAAAACTGATACATACATATGTATTACACAGTTTATAATATTTTTAATTGGAAGACTTGATAAAATTATGAAAGAAACATATCTTGAACCAAAGAATCTTTCTTTTCAATGTCATAATTGGACAAGTATAAGCAATTCAATGATGAACTTCAATATTTCAAAATCACAATCTAGGTTAGTCATATCCAAAATGAAAAAAAAAAAGGAAGCATGAGGGATGCTTGGAAAAATTTACTGAGAAATCATTAAGACTATGATTTTATTTATTTATTTTATTGCTGTTTGAGTTATAAAGTGGCAAATATAGAAACAGTTTTCACATTAATAAGCAAATATATATATATATATATTTTCTGTTGCCTTGCTCATTTGCATTTGCTCCCTGGTACTTCATGATGAAAATTTATTCGAACTATTTTTAATGCACGCAATTAGTGAAGTGTGGTGGGAAGGTAAATACTTTTTTGGGTATGTATCCGAAGGCAGGGTAAATCCCCTAGTAATTGCGCATTTTGGCAAAAAAAAAAAAAAAAACTTTAGGTGGTATCAAAAGGTGATGATTTCTTTTTAAAACATAAATTGTAAAATGAAAGATTAAAAATATAAAAAATTATATATTATAATTTTTTTAATTAAAGGCGTAATGAAATCTTATCAAAAAAACTGTCAGAATTTAGAATGAATTATTCTAAAACTTAAATAGGATGGCAGGATAATTTAATTTTTTATGGGGTAAAGCAAAGGGATTTAAGTTTAATTTTGTCCTATTGATGGCGCTAGCACAACTTTTCATCTTTGCTTTTTCATAATATGATGCTACTAGTTAGTTTTGGCTTTGAGTTGAAATCAGTTTGTCCAAAGCCTCCTTAATACTAAATGCCTATCACATTTGCTTTAAAAGTGATCCTCCGCCAGTACACAAACAACGCTACTACCTGACGGCAATACATGGATGGTGTTGCTATGACGATGGATCCAAGCAATTCAAATCAAATCATTAATTGGTTAATTTTAAAATTTAAATTTAGAAGTTAACCAATTGTTTCTCCACTTTTAATTTCTAATGCTTTCGACCTTCGATAGTTGGCAGTAGCCAGAAGACCAAAAATATGCTTACTGGGATCATTTTGCTCTATGTTAAAAGGGAGAACATGATAGGCATTTAGTATTTAGGAGGCGTTAGTTTGTCACTCACTTTGTATTTGTACTGGTAAGACTTTAAATTTTGCTTTGAAAAGTGAAATACAAAAAAGGAAGATGGGGACATTGATTAGGCATATCCAACACATTTAATGTGAATATCATATTAGATTGCTAAGTACAATAATTTTCTCACACAATAATTCTTTAAATATATGATCAAAATACTATTTTTGGGCAAAAATTTATTGTTTTGTATATGGTTGGTTATATATATATATACATACATAGTGGAATACAGACAGAAAAGTATTTTAGTTGAATATAAATTTTTGAAATAAATACCTGGGTACCCATTTTGGGTATTTACCCGGGTATATACCCTGGGTATTTACCCCTAAAAATAAATACCCAGGTATTTTACATCACTAAGCATCATCTATGGACAGTTCTATAATTAACAAAAACACTGAAGCCGAATAATTTCTGGCTTGGCACCCCCAGAGGTATGTTCCACTTGGAGGACTTTGTGACCACAAGCATATTTAACGTCCCGTCACCCTTAATGAAGACGGTGGATTTTTGACCGGCTAGGATCGAACCCAGGACCCTTCGTACTCCTGTAAACTGTAAATGTAAATTTGCTACAAATAAAAGGTTTGATAGCTTTCGCATATATAATTTCATCATTTTCACTGTTGTCTAAAACTGAATCAGAAAAGAGTTTTTGATCTGGTAGTTGAAACCATAGATAAAACGAACAACTGTCAAAAACTTCTCAATGGCCAAATTATTTTTCATAAATTAAAATTACTAGTGGGAAAAAACTTAGATTGTAGTTCAAAACAAGTTATAACTTAGCAATAAAATAAAACTTGCCAACAAAATCAGTTTGCCAAAATAGTTGAAGGAGTAAATTTTGAATACATTTTACTTTAGTTAGATTGTTGAAAATGAAGATAAAATATGTCTCTGCTATATACTTATAGAAGCCAGAATACAAACTTCTTAAAATTTTCTCTATCCAAACTTATTGCATCAGGAGATCCCATGTCTTGTTTCTCTTTATGTATTGTTCTTAATTTTGTAATCATTTCTTTCAAGCGAGGATCACTTTTCCGTAATCCAGTGGCAGACAAAGCCTGAAATACAAATGAAACATAAGAATATACAGATAGCATTATAAAGTCTGAATACTAGATAAACTTATAAGGTAAGCAAAACTGGGATCAACTATCCAAATCACAGGTTTCAGTTAAATAATGCAATCAAATTAGCATGTAAATAAATATGATATAATACATATTTGTTCACTGCAGAAGAAAAGTAGTCACACTGAATAGAAAAGTCTTGATCTTTTCCCTTTTAAGATATTTTTTGTTTTTTCCTAAAATATTGGTGAATTATTCTTTGACTTTCGCTTTCCTTTAAGAAATAAATTACATTTCCATCCATAGTCAAATCTTCATCATGATCGATCTTCAAGTCTTTTATGAGTATACTTTTATTGCTTTAAGCATGGTATTTATAAATTAAAATTTGAACTACTAGCTGAAAAAGATAACGTATAGTTGGAAGCTTAAAAATCTCAACTTCTCAGAACCTTTAAATATTTCTAATCATGGGTTGCTTGCTAACTTCCACTTCAAAAAACTCATGTTTGAATAGAAGGCCAATCCAACTTCTGGTTTTGGAGGGGTTCATTTCTGGGAAGGGGAGAGGGGGATCATAAATGTCGTTTTGGGACAATAAACAAGTCTGGTTTGAGGTACAAATTTGTTGAAATATAAATACTAAGCATGCAGCATTCGGCTATCATTGCTCACTTAAAAAGGGAGATCCCCCCTCCTCTGGATCCGCACCTGATTTGGATAGGGTACATCCCATACTCACTCCTTTGAATACAAAGTATGATCTAAAAAAAAGTAAGTGCTCTGCTTTAAAACCAAACTTTTTGTCAACATTTCTTAGGAAACATACTGTAAAACTAAAAGCAAATTAAATAAATAAAAAATTAATTTGAATTTCGACATCTTGAATTCAGTTTATGTTTTTCACAATCATTAGTTTGTGTGTACGTGTGTGTGTATGTGTATGTGCTTGAATGTGTGTTCGTGTGTGTGTGCAGGCATGAGTAAGTAGGTATGTGTGTTTGTGTCTGTGTGCAGGCATAAGTGGATATGTGTGTGTGTTTGCGTCTGTATGCATGCATGAGTGTGTGTATGTGTATTTGTGTCTGTGTGCAGGCATAAGTAAGTGGATGTGTGTTTGCGTCTGTATGCATTCATGAGTGTGTGTATGTGTGTTTGTGTCCGTGTGCAGGCATAAGTAAGTGGATATGTGTGAGTGTGTGTTTGTAACTGCATGCATGCATGTATTTGTGTTTGGCATGCATGGTCTGTGTGCAGGCACGTGTATGAGTGTATGCATGCATGTGTAGGATATGAACGCAACCTGGAGATGGTTTTGGCTACAGGAGCAGCATCATGAGGGCTCGTCAGTGACGCTGCAGAGGTAGGCGTAGAGGGGATAAAATCACAGCGTAATGTCAAGGACAGTCAAGTGAGAACAATTAGCAATGTGATTGCTCAAAAATCTAAGCAGAAAAAAAAATCCAAAACTCTAAACAAGAGATTTTTTTTGATATTTGATCAGAAGAAAGTAGAATAAAGCTAAAGTTGAATCAATATCTTTGTGCTTCAAAAGTAAAATAAGAAATAACTTTAATCACACAAAATTGTAGAGCTTATGGATGAATTCAGTCAAATACTTTTTTCTTTATCATACAAAACAAATACAATTACAACTTATTAGTGATGTTCCGAATATCCGTATCCGCGGATATCCGAGGGAAAATAAAGATCTGTATCCGTTACTTTTTTGACGGATCTTAAACGGATCATTTCTATTCTAAAAATTTTTAAATATTTGAACAAAAAACTCTTAAATTCCATTTAAATTAGGTTTTGTTCCCTATTTAAATTATAAGGTATCATTTCAAAAGCTAATTTGTTACCCCCCCCCCCCCCCCGGTTGCAAAAAGGAAGGGGAAATAAGTTTTATAAGTGTGTATCAGTGTCTTTTTGTGGCATCGTAGCTTCTAAACAGATGAACCGATTTTGATAATTCATTTTTAATTCAAAAGTTATTTAATCGAAAGTGTTCTTAGCTTGCCCTTGTTTTTGTAGAACTTTAATTCCCGGAGATATTAATTTAAAACCGACCTAACGTTTTTCACAATTATGTTAGTAAAAATTTACCTGTATGTTAAAAATGTTGGCCTTAATTGAAAGAACGAAGTTTTCCGCGTTTGATATTTATTTGAAACTCCATATCTGCGGATCTTGACACTAATAATACGGATCCGGATCCGCGGATCTACTTTTTTAACGATCCGTCACACCACTACAACTTATATCATAAGTTCTTATAATGAGTTTCTCCCACTTGGAAGAGACATATTTCCCCCACAGCCAGCTTCTCCTCTTGGTTTTGAAAAATTAATGCTTCTCCATATAATGGGCATGGTTTTTTATTGCATACCAATAAAATTTACATTGAGTATGTACCTTTACCCCCTTTGAAAAAGTCAAAATGACTGCCCTGTTCTAAGGCTTGTTTTTGCAGCTATTTCTTTATTGTAAAGGATTCCAAGAAGGGCTACTAAGGCTTGTAAGGGGACTTTCAGATTTATATTATGATGCCAAGTCTTAATATGTATAGCCTAGAGCAAAGAAGAGTCAGAGGGAACATGATTCAGTTGTTTGAATTCATCGAAATGAAAGATGTTAATTATTTAAATTTCTGTGTGGAAAGCAAAACCAAAGGTCATTGTTTTAGGATATTCAAATCCCCGACCAATCTGAAAATTAGAAAAAAGTATTACTTTAGTAGGGTTGTGGGCACTTGGACCAGTTTACCGGAAGAGGCTGTAATGAATAAGGGGGTAGATGGGCATTGATCTTCATTGGAGCCTAATAAACTGATTAGTACCAGCCTAGCTGGGCCCAGAGCCTGTTGCTGGTCGTCACATTTCTATTTGTATAAACGATTAAACGTACCAGCTCTGGTATAAAATCGCAAAAAAAAAAAAAAAAGTTAGCAGCTACTCTTACTACATAAACATTATGAGGTTGTCCCAGAGCTACGGTAAGACATCTAAGTCTATGAACAATAGTAAGATACATAAAATAATCTCCTAACTGTTTTTCTGAGGCGATGATATGTTCTACTTCAAACATTATAAATATAAACATAAATTCAGTGGTTGCATAAAAGTTAATTTTAAATGCTGAAATATTTTGAAAAAATGAATATAGTATAACTGTAAACAAATTAAAGTTTCTCACAGCAAGAAATTTTCCAACGGCAACTTTCTCATCATGATCTTTAAACATGTCGAATAAAATGTCATCAACATTTTTCTCCGTAATTGCTGGGCTTTCACTAGAAAAAAAAAAACAAAAAATTACATACATTTAAATTTATTTTTGGGCAAAATAGGGGAGGGGATGGATTTTGAATATGCAAATTTTCACATGCAATTGATAGCATCAAATTCAAAGTCATTTGAAAACTATTAAGGTTATAAGGATCTATTATAATGTATTATGTTGTTAATTCAGAAAAAATGCAACAATTACCTAATACAAATTGCAGGCAGGCCCAGATCGATAAATTTTGGGCCCCTCTGGAACAAAATCTGTTGGGCCTGTTCCAAAGAGGCCAGTAGTATATACTTGCAATGTTAATAAGTCTTAGTGCTAGTTTTTTTTTCAATTTCTTGGACTGTCTGGCCTCAAGGACAAGGGCCCCATGCACTGTGGGTACGCAAAATCGAGCCTGATTGTAGGTAGCTGTGAAAACAAACGTTTTACAAAACTTCTTCTTGTAAAAATGAAACTTTTTCGCACTCAAATATAAAATACAGTAGCGTAACTAGGGGTTGGCAGGAGCGGCTCTCGCCAGGGGCGCAGCAGTCGGGGGGGGGGGGGGGGGCGGCATTTCGATTGATTAAAAAAATATCTTTAAGATTTTTTTTTTTTTAAATTATAGAATTTGAAAAATGCTTTAAAAAAATATTTAAAAAAAACTTAGAAATTAAAGAGCTAGAGGGGTATATATAATCTGCTGAGAAGGAGCATTGAGCATCATTGAAAACAATTCTAAAAAAGAAAACAAGGGAAAAAAAATACAATGCTGCCTCCTATTGGTCGAATCAATTAATCAAAATGTTCCAAAAAAAAAAAAAAAAAAAGAAAGAAAAAACATTTTTTGGGTGGTCACAATGACCTCTGATGACTTCCCATGCGGGCAACCCTGGTGGTGGTGGGGGGGGGGGCACAATTTCTTTAGTTCGCCAGGGACGCTAGACCCCATAGTTACGCTGCCAATAAAATATGAACATTTCTGATCTCATGTATGTTCATTTACATTAGAGACGTACCTAGTAGCACTTTGGCCGAGTAGCCAAGTACCGAGTACTCGGCCTTTCACTACTCGGCTGAGTACAAAGTACTTAGCCTTTCACTACTCGGCCGAGTTACCAAGTTCCAATTATGTTTTAAGAAGAACCACCGACATACATGTGATGAATTTTGAACTTATTGGAATAGTAGTATAGACCAGGGCTTCGCAACCGATGTGCAGCGGCACACTGGTGCGCCGCGACAAGGAACCCGGTGTGCCGCTGTATTTTTGTAGTTATACAAAAGGAATAAAAAAATTTTGAAAAAAAAAAAAAAAATAGAACCGACTTCAAAATTGCTCTAAAAAGTGAAAAATAATTTTATTCTTTAAACACCATCGATAATACTTTTAAACATAATTTTTGAAGTTGGCGCAAAAACGATCGATAAAATCATTCACAGCCATAGCTCAACTAAAAGTATAAATTTAACCAGGTCCAGTTTCTTCACTACCACATGCATTACGCATTGATGGCAGCATATTTAAGTAGCGATATAAATGTTTCGTTCCTAACTTTGGATGATTTTTTGATAAAAATATGAACGAAGCATGGTTACAATGGATTTTACTTTTTGTTTTTGCGCCAACTTCAAAAATTATGTTTAAAAGTATTATCGATGGTGTTTAAAGAATAAAATTATTTTTCACTTTTTAGAGCAATTTTGAAGTCGGTTCTATTTTTTTTTTCAAAATTTTTTTATTTCATTCTTTTTAGTGTAAATGTAGATATTTCAGTAAAAGTAAAAAGTTACCTAGTAAGAAGTTCGGTTCTATATCACTGTATTGCTTTAGAAAAGCCTTTATTCAAAATTATCATTACAATTACTATTAATGTTACTGTTATATGGCACCAAACTTTTATAACGATGAGTTTCATATTGTCGCGTAGATGAAGATGGCGAAGACAATGTGAAAGCCAAATGAAGCGAATACTCGTTAGTCTCAACTCGAGATCTTTATTCAGAACCACGAATGGACGTTACATCTCCTTTTATACAACTTGAGAAAGTGCTGGAACTTTCCAGACTTGGAAAGATGCAGAAATTAATAGAACATTCGAGAAAATACGGGAAACAGTAGAAACAAAATTTTAGTAAAATTCACTTTGTCCTAGTCGGGATTTGAACCCGGGTCGCTCGTGTGGGAGGCGAGAATTCTACCACTGAGCCACCGTTATCCACGGATGAAAAGTGCGAACTTCGCAACAATATCATTTTAATTGCATAAAATTTACTGTTTTTTGCCCATAACTTTTTTTCTAAAGAACAAATATGGTCAAACAAAGTAATGGGACCCAAGTTGAGCCATCCCCTATCCATTAAAAAAAGAATCATCAAAATCGGTTCACTAGGTGAGACGCTATGAGTGGACAAACAAAAAAAAAAAAAAAAACATACATACGGTATGAACTGATAACCGCCTCCTTTTTGAAGTCGGTTAAAAAGGCTTGACGTATTTTATTTTAAAGTTACGACCGGATAGCGTTTGTATCGTTCTGTAACTTCTCAATTCACCCTGTCGATCGATCATGTGCAATAAGACATACCCGACAAGGGGAGAGGCGGGATTTGCTGCTCCACCTCTTTTAAACTTCTTACAATCCTATTACTTTCAGTTTTTGAAAACGGATTTTAGTTTCCACGAAATCAACTAATTATACAGAATTTTTTCTAAATCTTAAGCAAACAGGAGTATCGTCCTCTCCCCCAGGAATTTTAGCCCCAGCTTTAGCTCTTTTCCAGTTCCGATACTAATTTCCTTTTATCGTAGTTTCTCAAAGCTTGACTCTGAGACTTAGTAAAATAGAAATTAAAACCATACACTGTTTTCTCCATCGTGAAATTCTCATGGCAGAACTTACCAGATGAGCTGAAGTCAGCTTTGGCTGAAGTCATGAAAATAGTGAATTTCATAAAATCAAGGCTGCGTAATTCTCGCCTTTTCTCCGTACTTTGTGAAGAAATAGGGGCAGGTCACCAGTCCCTATATAGAGATTCGCTGGCTTCCGCGTGGTGAGGTACGGTCAAGAATTTTTGAACTGAAGGACGAGGTATGACAGTTTTTGATTTTAAAAAACAAAATGCAGTACGCCAGTTTGTTGCAAGACAAATATTGGCTGGCAAAACTAGCGTACATGGCTGACATTTTCGAAAACCTTAAAGAATTTAATCGGAAAATGCAAGGACAAGGAGATAATTCGGGTTACATATATGGACAAGCCAAACGGGTTCAAATCAAAAATTCAGCTGTGAGAGAAGTAGTTCGCTGTTCCTTGGACATGTTCAAACGGACCGTCAACATGGTATGTGAAGAAAATGTCATTGAAGAAAAGCTGCTGAATGTGGTGGCAGAACATTTAGTCATATTTCAGGACAAGTTTAAGCACTATTCGAAGAATAGTAATATGGAACAGTATGACTGGATTCGCGATTCATTCTCTTCATCTGCGGATGCATCAGTTAAAGACCTTTCTTCAAGGCGCGAGAAGAATTTATGAACCTCAAGAGCGACCGTACTCTTAAACTTAAATTGAGCGAAGAGCCTCAGGAGGAATTTTGGTTGCTGGTTAAAAATGAGTTTCCCACTATCTCTTGTCTTGCTATTGATGTGCTGCTACCATTTTCAACTACATATCTTTGTGAACTCAGCCTCTCAGCTTTTACACTCATCAAAAACAGTAAGAGATCATCTGTAAAGAGCCTGGATCAAGAACTTCATGTAGCTCTTTCCAGCATAGAGCCGAACATCAAACGTCTTTGCAAAAATTAGTGTCAAACGGAAGTTAGGTGCTTGGTTTTAATTTCTTGCTTGTTTCTTTCTTGAAACATTATTTGGTAAATTGTTTAACTGCAGTGTGCACTTTAATGACATGTTTGGCAGAAATGCTTTGAAACATATGCAGCATAATTTTCTGTAAATAGCTATAGTTCTGTTGTTCATTATCAACCTCAATGCATTCGAAATATTTCTTCGTTCTAAATACATTTAAATATACTACGTTTGTTATAATTGTTTTATTCATATGAAAAAAGTCTCCCCCCCCCCACGTCTTTTTACCAATGAATGATAAAAACATTTCTATATTACCATTTCGAAATTAAGTTCAGTGTGCCCCGTTGATCTAGAAATTTCTTAAGTGTGCCGCAAAGTAAAAAAGGTTGAGAAGCACTGGTATAGAACTCCTTGTCCATATAATAGTTTTTGAAACTAAATTCCTGCTGAAATTCAATTAAGCATTATATAAACAATTTTGTTTGTGTCAAAAATTTTACAAAAAAATTATTTTTAAAATTAAAAATAAATAAAAGGTATGATTAATCAAGTTGGAATTAAAACAAATGTATACCAATCATAGTTTTAGTCCACCAAACATAAATAATTTTAATACAACAAATGTGCAGGAGCACTGCAGACACGTGTTTCTGCACCCCCCCCCCCCCCTGTCACATGGAACGTCTTTTCAGCTTTGTTACAGTGAATAAAAAGTGTTGAAAGAAATAGCTATTGTAACTTTCAAACTTAAAATCAAACTGTCGCCAGGGTAGGAAAACATTTGAAGAAAATTTTGTAAAGTGTAAAAAGAATAAATGAACCATGTGTAGTATGAATTCTGCAGGTACTATTAATTACATTCAAAAAGAAATTTTATAGTTCACACAAATTGCTTTAAATCATTATAAAATTATCAAGAATAAAAGAATTTATATCAAACATAGAAAAAGAAACAATGCTACAGAAATATATCTTTACACCAGGCATTGTAATTTTGTCCTAAAAATACACAGAGTTCAACGAATTTCATACTTGTGGGCAAAGTTTCTTGATAATGACGTCACAATGCTGCGCAGAAGAAAACTAAGTTAACTGATAAAAGGTTACACTTTCTAGCTACCTACTAGCGAATTAGAGAAGATTGCTAACTGTCATGAGTTGTTATTGTTTGGAACCTTTGATTCAAACAGATGTGATACTCCGTGCTGCACCGCTCGTAAAAATAAAAAAATATAAGAATTTACAGAAATGATGACAAAAAAAAAATTACCGTACATTTCTGAGTATAATCTGCAGATTATCTGCTAAAAAAAGGCAAAGTTTATGAGGTGCAGATTGTCTGTGATTTTTTTTCCCCCTTAACACCAACGCATTAAACCTCACTATTTTTGCAGTAGGATTCACCGATCCAGACCAGACCATTCGTCGACTGAATGTTGTTTATTTTACGAAGCATGCATGTTCTTCTTTGCTGCCTGCTTGTATGTTGGTTATTTTATGTTGCTTGGATGTTCCTCTTGACGATTCAGGTCATGTAAAATAAGCAAGATTACAGTGAAATAGGTAGCCATTTGCACAAGATTCGACTGTTTGCTCCTTTGTCTCGACTCTTTGTTTTTCAAGTAATTAGAGTACTCTAATCAAGATTACAAGAAGAAATCATTATATTTGAGATTATATTTTAGATTAATTTTGATTATGCCTTCAAAGTAATTACTTTTTCATGTTTTTAAGTTTAGTTGCTCAAATGGTATGTTGAAGTCAAACTTTATATTTTTACATCATATTATCTGAGGATGGATTATACGGCGAAGCTTTTTTTTTCTTCAGGCCGATTTTAGGACCTGCGGATAATATGCAGGAGAGGGTGGCGACAGAAACTGGAAAAAAAAAGTTCCCTGACTTTTCCCTGATTAAGTTCACCAAATTTCCCTGATTTACGTTACCAATGATAATAGTTTCCTTTCTTCGCCCTACCCGAAAAGCATTGCATATTAAATAAAATGCAGTGTTTAAAACAGTTTAAGCTGTTAATTGAAAATATATTTTGAAAAGATGCTCCTCTGTTTTTTGGTAAAAATAGTTTATTAAATTATCGACAGAGAAATATTGTATTAAATCTAAAACAAATACTGTACTTCCAGGAACCAGTTAACATAAGAATTCTAAGAAATTATTAAAACCACTCTTAAAAACATATCTAATCGTGATAAAACTAAAAAATTTAAAAAATAGAGATAATCTTGAACTGAATTTTCAAGCAGTATAATTGTTGTTGCAAGAATAACAAGTGATAATTACAGTATAGAAGTAATGTAGTTTTACTTGCGTAAATAATACTGCCATGTGCAGGCAAATCGGCAGTATCTGCAGAAATTAATTTTCGAGATATTTGAAGAAATGTGTGGTGGATTCAGTACTAACAATAGGAAAATATTGGAATTTGATGTTTTTTTCGTGCCTCTTTTTCAGCAGAAACCAAATAAGCCAGTATGTACAATAAAGATAACGTACAAAAGATGATAAAAATGCAAAAAAAAAAAGTGCAGTTACTGCCCTTTACTTGCACACGGCAGAATAGACATTAGGGTGTCCCGAAAGTTTTTTTTTCCGTTTTTCTTAATGCAAGACCTCTCAAAATTTGCGAAATCGATCGTAAATTACAAAAATTATTTAAAAAATAGAATAAAACAATATCTTCAGGGCTCTACCGATCGTCAAAGTTTTGAAAAATTGTCATTTTTATGGCAACTGAAAAAGAAGTACTGTGAATAAAATTATAAATTTACTGTGAAATAAAAGCTCGACAGCTGAAATAAAAAGATCGTGATTCGTAATATCAACACGAACAGAAAAAAAAAACATATGGTGATTACTACTGTAAATGCCTATATGGGAATAACCCCCATTTCCGCAGTAGAATCGTCCACGAAGCTTGGCGCCACGTCTCGATTTGCATGCAACAATATGTTACTGACGACTTCGACTTTGTTTGGTTTCAACTTGCTAATTCCTTTTACTTGTTTCGAGGGCTTTCTTGGCTTGACTCACGGGTGTTTTCTTCGTAGCCAAAGTAATTTTAATGCTATAAAAGTACAGTTGCAATTGTTAGTGTTATATGCCAATTCTGTTAGTTTTAAGTGATGAGTTCGAGACGTAGTGAGACTACTTGTGCTATACTGGGACCCTACAAGGAACTTGATGATCGGCAGCTACCTACTGTAAAAGACGTCATAAAATTTATTTTATTTGTCAGGAGCGAACAGAAATGTATGCATAATGGAAAGGACCCTTCCAGTTCAGATATACATACAATTGTTTCTGAAAAAATCAACAGTATTTGGACAAAAGCTTCAATTCCAATCGTAACTAAGGAACGAGTAATTCAATTATTAAAATTCTATTTCGAAAAGTGCGTCAATTTGAAACGATACCCCAGAAACAAACGAAGTGATAGTTTTGAAAATAAACTGAAGTGCTTTTTAGAGTCATCTGAGAAGCTCTTCGACGTTGCGGCTTGTAAGTGCCCTGTATTTGAGTCTTGTTCGTGTTTAAAACCTAAAAAAGTTCCCATCAATGAGAGAAGTTTCTTGTTGGATCAAAGAAATGACAGGAAAATGGTGATAAGAGGTGTCGATAAGAAAGAAACAGCTAGATTAATGAAACAACAGCAGAGAAAACTTGAAAGGGCAGCAAAAAAGTCTTCTACTGAAAATAACGATTCTGTCTCAGCAAATTTTGATGACGATTCGATGCGTGAATTTTCTCCAGAAACGTATCCCATAACAGAGACGAATACGGCCTCTACAGGGACACCATCAACTTCAACGACAAATAGAAATACACTGATCTTGCCAACAGTTGCTAAGGTCTGTGATAGATACGGTTTGTCGACGCGATCTGCTGCTGCTGTTGCTTCTGCAGTTTTAGCTGATGTCGGCTTGGTTTCAAAAGAAGATTTAACTCTAGTTGTTGATAAAAACAAAATCCACAGAGCTGTAGCTAAAGCTCGGAAAGAAGCTTCCAAAGATATTGGAAGTATTGTTATAAAAAGCATTTACTTTTATGGACGTAAAGACAAGACTCTGATAAATGAGAAAATAGGAGCTCGTTACCATCGCAAAGAAATTTTAGAAGAGCACATCTCATTTTTAGCAGAACCTGGATCAATTTATTTGGGACACGCACTGCTTCTAATGCAATTCTAACTTCGATTACAGCTCTATTAGAAGGTCAATGCTTGAATTTAGAAGACGTGATTTGCGTTGGATGTGATGGAACTGCAATAAACACCGGTTGGAAGGGTGGCGTGATTCAATATTTAGAGGAGTATTTGGAAATACAATTGCAATGGTGTGTGTGTATGCTTCATGCCAACGAATTACCCCTTCGTCATTTATTCTTGACCTTAGATGGTTGCACTTTGGGTCCTAAAGAATATTCCGGACCTATTGGAAAACAGTTAGCTGGTTGTGAAAATAAAATGACATTGTCTTTTTGCCCGGTGGACAGTAATTTGCCTAATTTGCCGAAAAATGTGGTTGATGAACTAAGCACGGATCAAAAATATCTTTATGAGATTTGTCAAGCTGTATCAACTGGTTTCTGTAGTCCTGAGCTGGCAAATCGCCAACCTGGAAAAATGGCGCACTCGAGATGGCTTACTTCTGCTAATCGTATACTCAGACTTTATGTAAGTACTCTTAATCCAACAGAAAATTTGCGATTACTTGTTAACTACGTGGTTAAAGTGTACGCTCCAGTTTGGTTCTTAATCAAGCAAAAGTCATCTTTTAAGGAAGCAGCCAAACAGCTTTTTCAAATGATTGTGTACTCTCGATTTTTACCCGAAAACTTGAAATCTGTTGTGTATTCTGTTTTCGAAAGAAATGCTTTTTTTGCGCACCCAGAAAACCTGCTGGTCAGTATGTTGTTTGATGATAGGGAGCACATTCGGGAGTTAGCACCACGAAGAATAAAAAAAGCTAGAGAGGCTGAAAGTAGCACTAAACGCAGAATATTTAAAACACCAAAAATTAACTTCTCTGCTAAAGATTATACGGAAATAATTGTCTGGCAAGAGTGTCAGGTTACAGCACCACTGGTTCTTCGACATATTTCTAACGAGAACCTTCAAATTATGGCAAAAGATAATAGCTTGGAAATCGTTGACTTTCCTTGCCACTCACAATCTGTGGAAAGATGTGTTAAACTAATAACACAGGCTTCACAAAGTGTTACTAACGCTACTTCTAGAGATGGCTTCGTTAGAACCAGGTTGCAATCTCGCGCAGAAATGCCAAATTTTGGACACAAAAATAAGTTTAAATTCTAAACTTTTGTCATTATTTATAAACTGTAGTTTGTTTATTTTGTTTTCTTGTGCTTTGTTTCATTAGTTTCTTAAATAAAATGCTTTCTAAACTTTATTTTTGTATTTTTTAAATCATATCGTTTAGGTTTGTCAAAAATGTAAAATATGAAAAAATTCAAAGAGCGGTAGAGCCCTCAAGATGACACGCAATTCCATTTTTTTTTACCTTTTTCGTGATCTGTGAAAAAGTTCGCAAATTTTGACACCTCTTGTGATAGTGTAGCTCAAAATTTTTTTTTTCTAATATATGGACGGGACACCCTAATAGACATATCTATGTAAAACGAATTGAAATCTTTCAATAACCAGTCATATTGAGCTCTTCTCTAATCAAGAACTTAAGTTTTAATGAATGAATACAGCATTTTAACTATTAAAAAATAATAAAAATATTCATGTACACAACTCAATTTCAAATGATTTCATTAGTTGGGGGGGAAAAAATCTTAGATTACTTTAGTAGCAAACAACATTGATATGCAAAAACAATTGTTAATTTCAAAATGTATATGAAAATCGTTTTAAAATATAAGAATTTAAAAGTCTGCAAAAAAAAAAAAAACCTTTCGTATAATCTGAAGTGACAGCGCGTAATACCATGGCAAAAAACAAATTTGATTTTCAGTCAAAATTCAATTTCAGCAATTAAATTAAAAACGCCAAGTGATAACTTTTAAGATTTTTTCAGCATTAATTTGAAAAACAAAGATTTTTTCTTGAAATCGTGATAACAGCATGCTAATTACTTCAAGACAATGAGTAAAGGCAAGGGAGCAAAGTCATCAATAACGGCTTCCTCTTTGCCTGTAGGGTTGTTTATTTTACGTACCATGGAATGCGTGGAAGAAAAATTCAGGCTAGGTAAAATATAGAACTTTACAGACACAGAAACACAGAAGCAATCTTAGGAAGCTCATCCTAAGATTGAATACTTTGACCTTGAGGAAAAAAAGATGCAAACATGCGGCACTGCATAATCGCACCTCATTAATTTTATTTTTTAAAAACAAACAGGCGTAAAATTCGTAAAGAATCAAAGTACTTCATTTTGCATGGGAAAATTTTTTTTTCTTCTTCATTTGTTCAATTTTCCCTGAACTTTTTGTTATTTTTTCAAAATTCCCTGATATTTCCCTGAGTGATAAAGTTCCCTGACTTCCCTGATCTGTCCCCACTCTGCAGGAAAATACAGCACATATGTGTGATTTCGAAAGCAAAGTGCCCAATCTCACCCAAAATTCAGACACCGCACTGGGTATTACTTCCTTTGCTTGGTTTCAACTTATTTCTCTGTTGACAAAAAAAGTTGCAGCCAAGTATGTACCAAGGGTGAGTGGACTGGACTCACGTGAAATTTTCTGAAGACTGAAATTTTCAGAAGCTCATCCCCCCCCCCCCCCCCACACTGCCCTTCCTCCCTCGAAAAAACTCTTCCAATACGCATAAAAAAATTATTTTAAAAGCTTTTTTTTTTCTTTTAACATAATTTTTTCGTTTTGGAATGCTTCACAAACGGCAACCCGAAATTTTCGGAAATGTCGGATCACAAACATCCCGCTTTAGTACTCAATCTCTGAAAGTTGATATTTACAATGCACAAACATTATTATAGATTTTTTTTTAAAAAAATGTATTTGATTTCAAATATTAACATTAAGACCAACATCGCACAACCAGTTTTGACCCACAAACCGGCAAAAACCTTTAAAAAAATCCGAGGGCTAGTGATATTTTTTGTCCCCTTCTTTTTCTTTGCCAAAACCCCCCTTGCATTTGCAGACCGTTTGACATGTAATTATTGTAACAATTATACAGTAGCAATAAACATTGCTGAAAAATCATACAAAAGTACGAAAATTAATCACAAAATTCAAGTAAAAGATGTAAAATATGAAAGATGTCGTAGAGGACATTCTTTTTTTAAAAATTTTTTTATTATTTTTTGTTTTTTTGAGTAAAGAACAATTATCGACTTTTTCCAGCCACAAATATTTTAATACCAGAGATGAAAATTAGCTTTAAAATATTTAACTAACCTTAAACTAATATTATTCTTGGATTTAGGCTTTACTTCTCTGATAAAGTCCTCTGCAGGCATGAAGATGCGATTAGCATGGGATGAAGATTGTTTAGTAACATGAAAATAACGGTTACTGCTAAATACTTTTGGAGTACAAAGAAATAACTTTGTAGATGCAGATCCATGGTAAGTAAACGTAGTATCATTGCGTATGTAATTAGTGAAGCACCCTTTAAACTTTTTTTTCAAGTTACAAATTCGTATGTTATTGCGACAAGAAAACATTAAAACAATAGATTTCTGCACAAAACAAGGAAAAAATTTAGAACACTTGGTTGCAATAAAATAGCTTGTTCAATATTTTAAAGTGATGCAACGAAAAATAATTTGTAAGATGTTTGCTGTTGTAACCTTGCGAAAAATCTCTTGAAAAGCGCTCTAATGCGAAACAGAAAGCAGCACTCAAACGACTCAA
>NC_072738.1:61304781-61412290 GCF_026930045.1 Uloborus diversus
AATGACGTTTCGGATTTTTTTTTTACCGTGTAGTTTAAAAGTATAATAAACGCTTGTAATACGTAGAGCAGATGAAAGGTAAATAAAAGCTATTCTCTCTTTGCATTTATATTAAAACGCAAATCAACGCAATTTTGTTTTGTTTTTTCTTGTTTTCATAAAGAATAGGTGAGAGGTATGGATTGAAATACCGGTATTCGGTATTTTTTTAAAGCTTGATACTGGCATTTCAATACCGGTATTAGAAATTTCCCCAAGAAACATTCCGAAACCTAATGATTCGTAGCCATATTTTATTTGTAAAAAAAGTGCATTATTTATTTATTGTGATCAAATATAAAATGAAAGATTAAATATCACAATAAAAACTCAATAATAATATATATTATATATATATATATATATATATATATATATATATATATATATATATATATATATATATATATATATATATATATATATATATATATATAATATAATATATAATAATAATATATATATATATATATATATATATATATATATATATATATATATATATATAGTAAATGTTCTTCGAGCGACAATTCTTTTCCAATTTTAACATCTTTTTCAACGATTTTCTCTTGATCAGAATAGGTTATTGCGTGTTTGCTTTTTATTAACCCTTTGGTTTGAAATTTGCGTTGAATTTGATCTTGTTAGTTACTTTTTTTTGTTTTCGTTTTCCTTTCGAAATTCTTTACAATTATGTTAATATCTGAAAATACAAGGTGTCCGAAAAGTCCTTGACACATTTTAAACTTTCATAGAAATGCAAAAAAAAAAAAAAAAAAAAAAATCATATGAGTATACACTGGGTCTCCTGCCACTGGGGTGATGTTTGAACTCCTCCAAAACGGCTCTACCGATTTTTATAAAATTTTGATGTGTATTTGATAGGTATAAGAAGAGATCATAAAGTTATATTTCATACCGCTAGGTAATCATTGTGTTCCAATCCAGTACTTTTTTTTTTGAAAATCATTGAAAAAACCATTGTTGAAATTTATTGTTGAAAATCATTGTAAAAACTGTTGTTGAAAATCATTCTAAAAGCCTTGCTTAGATTAATTATAAATGTTTTATTTGTAGACAAACAGAAGATGGCAACAAAATTGTTTTTAATCATTGAGTTATCCGAAGTTTTGCCGGAGCGACGCGTAATTTTGACATTTTGTTCTGCATTTGTTTTGTATCACAAAGCAATGAGAGCCAAATTTTGAACGATACAAAATAAATTGTCTATTTGTGTGTGTGTGTGTGTGTATTACTGTATTGAGAAAATGAATGGATGGTAGTTTTTTGTTTTTATCGGTGATCATTGTCTACAGCGCTCCATTTCCCTTTCTGTCAAAAATCTCATTCACACAAACTTAGAATGCATTCGTTATTTTTTAGCTAACAACCACAATATTCATTAGAAAATATTTATATGGCGGAACAACGTTTTTTGGATCAGTTAGTAAGTATATAATTTCTTGACTACAACACTAAAAATTAGTTAATCTTGATAGCTTTATATTTAGGTGAATTCTAAAAAGGCAAAAATTAAAAACTGAGTGAAGGATTATAGGCATATAGTAAAAAGTTATTCTTAAAAAGCTGTATATATACCGCCTTTTTTATCACTCAAATTTTTATTTTAAATTTTATTAGCTGCTTCATAATTAACTTGAACATGTATTACGATTGAATACATCAACTAACCAATGTTTTGAAGCACTAAAATTGCAAATTACTGCAGACACGTGTTTTGGTGTTACAAGAAACACGTGTCTGCAGTAATTTGCATTTTTAGTGCTTCAAAACGTTGGTTAATTGATTCTTCAATTTTCAGCACAAAGGTATTTATTCATTATGTATTAAGATTTCTTGAAATTTCTGAGCGTTGTAATCATTTTCAGAAGAAAAAAAGTTTCCTGTAAATTTGTTTTAATTCTACCTTTAGTTTTGTGAATATGGAGTTTGTTTTAAATGAAGAATGATGTGTTGAAGGAAGGATTTTAAAGGAAAGCTAAGCTGTCTAGCATTGCTCGTTTTTGTGTTAAAAAAAAAAAAGTTTTTATTAAAATTACGACTTAAAACACTATACAAAAATAATAAACTGATCAAGACATTAAGGATTCTCTATTTCAGAAAAACAGGAAAACTATTGTTATAGCGCAGCATTCTGTTAATATCTAAAAATAAAGGAATGATGCTATGCATTTTTGATACAAAATTGAATGGTGTTTCAGAAAGTTCACAAAAGAAAATTGGAATGCTTGACCTAGGTCAAAAATAAAGATTATGGTGCGCAAACACCTATTTTATTTCCCAACATATTTTAAAGAATTTTCGGGGAATAAAATATTTATTTCTTCATCTTATTCCAATTCATATATTTGAATTCTACGTTTGAATTTTATATCAACGATATATAGTGACACAAATGCTCTATAAACTTTAAAAATCTAAATGAATCTTTCTTTTAGAAATTTGTATTTTGTGTAAAGAACTATAACTGCTTTCGCAGAATATATCGCAAGAAAGTATTTTTCTTTTGAGCATTGTGAGAAAATGATTAAAATCGTAAAGAAACATTTTGTGTCTGATTTTTTTACTTCCACTTATGAACATTAAGCCAGAAGAATTCTTCCACCATGTGCACGAAATGTGCCTTGAATGTCATCAAGATGTGCTCAAAGCTATACTTTCAAGCGCCTACTGCTCTTTCGTTGTGACACAAGTAATAGATTAAATAAAAAGCACTTTATGTTCCTTAAGACATCGAAATGAGTAAAAATCAAAGAAACGGTGAATCTAGGTTGATAAAATATATTCGCTTGAATTCATAAAATGTCTGTCAATAAAAATTTAATTCTTTTCTCTACTGCAAAATAAATTGGAAAAGTTGCCAAAGGGAATTTTTAAAATAATGCATTCAAATAAAAAACGAGAAGAATCTAGGTAACATTAGCATTATCGCCACCAGGAAAAAACGGCATTGAATAAAATATTTTACCTAATGCACCATTTGCTTGAACAGCATTTTCCATACTACTATTCAAGCACTAATGTTGATTTCGTGCAAAGCGAAATAAATAAAATATAACAAATAAACTTAAAGACTATTTCTATACGTTAGGATGGCACAGTATGAAATAATATAAGTGTATGATTTTTTGATTGCAACACTCAAAAATTAAGTTGAACTTAAGAATGTTTATGTTAATTCTAAAGGAATCAATGAAATATAAATTAAAAATTTGAGAGAAGAAATAGGCGGTTTACAAATCTGTACGAATAGCCTTCATTATACCGCCTATGTTTCTTCTCTCAAACGTTTAATTTTGATTTTATTGGCTGCTTTAGAATTGACATAAACATACGTATATTAATAGCAACTTCAATGTTTGGGGGTTGCAATCAAGAAATTTTTTTCATACTACTAAGTGCGATCCAAGGTTGTAGAAATAGTCTTTAGAATTAAAAAACACTAGTCGACCCGTGCGGAACTCCGCACTGTGCTTTGAATCGTTTCATAAGGCATTTCGCTCTTTAAAAATTTAAAGAAAGAACATTATGAAGAAGAACCGTAAAAAGTAAACGGAAAAAAGTAAGCGCACAAGAGAAGGCATGTAATTTGAAGATACCAGTAACAAAACATCGTTAAATACAACGTTGTGATAATTTGATCATCGCTCACCTTTTGGTTGTACGTATTTTCAATGCAAACATAAATGTCATTAAAAGTTTGGCTGAGTGACTCGTTAAAAGGCAGTAATTTTGCATGTAAAAAAACACGTTGTGGCAAATACAGTCCTGCCCATGTGAGCATCTGACGGGAAAAAAAAAACATGAAAGAGATATTTATTGGCACGGATTCAAACTGGCGCCATTTTGATTAACAGCACGACACTCCAACAAACCTAGCAATTGCGCCTTTCTTTTTGAATGCTATTCATTGAAGGAATGCGTAATAAAAAACAGAAAAACCTTTTTGCCAAAAAAAAAAAAAAAAAAACACGCCTCTATATTTTGTTATTAGCCAGCATGATACGATTTAAAATTATTAGTAAAACATGGAATTTGATTAAAGAATGAGGAAGGTTTCACGTAGCGATTGAAACAAACATTCAAGAGAAGTAATAAATTCGATTGAAAATACTTGTTTTTATTTCTGAATATTGAACAATTTCCCATAACAGGCTGCTTTAACCGTTACGGCTTAAATGCCCGCACATGTTTTTCTTTTAATCGAAAACTTAAAATTCAAAACCAAAACCAGTTGAACTGAGTCCGTTTTTTAATCTAATTTTTTTAACGTAGACATTTCTTTTTCAGTCGAAAGCAGAGGAGTAGAAAATGATTTCTTACTAATGAAGTTGATAATAATTTCAATGTTTTATATCGTATTCGAATAAATAGTTAAAGGTTTATTGGGTGAAACTCGTAGTTTCAATTTGGCGTAGTGTTTTTTCATTTGTACAAAAGGTCGAACACTGCTATTAGAAAAATCTACATTTCAACATGCAATGAAAATGTTTTTCTGCACAAAAAGGATTCCCTTGAGGTAAATCTAATCCTTTTTTTTTATGCTTACATTATGCTTAGTATCTGGTATCAAAGCTTAAAAAAAAAAAAAAAAAAGAACACCCTTCGATTCATAGTCAATTTATCTGAATGATAACTGTAGCCTGCATAAAGGAGTCGAAACCCCAAGTAGTATTCCCACTGCATTTATTTTATTACGTGTGTTGTCTGTTGTATGTTATGAGTACATACAACAGATAATAGCGTAATATTAATGTAAATTTGCTATTGTGTCGGACTGTCCGAGCTCCCCCGAAGTTCAGATAGTTTATAGCCGAACACTCTACCGAAAAAACTTATCAATTTAATCGAACAATTAAGTCCAGTGATTTTAAGCTTTATTTAAAATTGAGAAAAAGGTTAATTTTACTTTCTTTTTTTTGCCGAAAGCGACGCAAAAGATTGGAAAATTGTATTAGAACTTTACTTAAAAAAAGAAAAAAAAATCTGCATAAGAACTACAGGCTGAATCAAGGTTTTGCAACAGCAAGGGGCGTTTCCGAAAACTTGAATTTTAGACCGTAAGTCTATTTTTCGTGATTAGCCGACCTCATAAGTTTTAAAATGAGGGGGGAATTTCCTTAAGAGATAAGAAAGATCTCGCATACTGACAGAAAAATAATTCACAGAAATAATATATAAGATAAGATATTGAAAAGAAGTGTTTTTATTTTTGAAATTTTTTACAATGTGTTATCAGAGGCTGCATGAACCGTTATGGCTTAGATGGCAGCACGCGTTCATTTAACGGCATAGTTAAAATACATAATAACTTGAACTAAGTTCTTTTTTAAGCGTAGCTTTTCGAATGTAGTAAAAATGTGATAGGCTATTTGTTTTTTTTTTTTTTTTTTTTTGTTTTTTTGTTTTTTTTTTGCAAAAAGAAGAAAAACTATATATTTTACCCTTCAAATTGAGGTAGTATTTTTTATTTGTACAAACAGTCAAAAACTCATTACAAGAATCTATATTTCAATACACGATTTATTATTTTTTTCTGAACAGAAAACAATTCCATTGTAAGATAAATAAATACCTTTGTGCTGAATAGTAAAGTCAGACCAAACAACGTAAGTAGAAGCACAAATTTATAAATTACAGCAGACACGTGTTTCGGCGTTACAGGGAACGCCTTTTTCAATGCAAAAATAATGAGCTTATGGATGAAAAGACATCCGACAAAAGCCAAGAGCAGATAAGCATGCAGCTTAAAAGATAAAAACAGCGGATTAGCCAAACACCAATGACAAAGTTATAAACCTTTCAGGAACCAATAGGAATGCAAGCAAAGGTCAGGAGCTTTCGCTTAGGTACGAACCCAGAAAGAAAGAATTCAATTGGACAAGGATTAAGCCGAAGCTTAAACAAAAAGAAAAGAAATTGTCAATAACCGTGAACCGCAAGAAAGGAAAAGCAGAATGGAAAAACCATGAAATAAGATAAACAGAAACAAAAAATATTCGAAAAAAGGAAAAATAAAGATAAATAGAAGAAACTTGGGGGGGGGGGGGGTGTCAATCAAGATAAAAAGGCGAAAATAAACAAAGGAAGATAGATAAAAAAAAAAAAAAAAAAAAAAAGAGGGGGGGGGGGGAATGGGGAAAGGACAGTATTAAAGATATGGGAGCCAGAAAAATATGGAACTGCACTAAGATCGTTAACTAAGTTAGAACTGTTCCTCAAAATATGAAAGGATTCCCAAAAGTCAAGATCTGATGAATTGGGGGCATTTTTGGATAATCTGAAAAGAGTTAAAATCAAAAGAGTGATTCGAATCCCAACAATGTTGAGCAATACTAGACTTATTTAATTGTTGTTTTTTCACATAATTTTGATGCTCTTTCAAGCGAATTTTTAAAGCACGCCGAGTCTGTCCAATATAGGCAAGTTTACAACTACAATTAATTCTATAAATTCCACAACAATTAAGAGGGTGAATAGGATCTTTAAGAGAAGAGAATGAAAGTTTATTAATAGGAGAGAACACCACCTGGAATTGGAAACGTTTTAGAATCTTAGCAACCTGATAGCTTACAGATGGAAAGAATGGCAAAACAACCAAATTCTTTCTGATGAAGGTTCGGTTAAGAACATTAGTTTGGGATTTATTTGAAAGTTTTTTATAAATGGAATCAATCAAAGTTGGCGGATAGTCTCTATCAATTGCCACAGCTTTAAGATAATTAAGTTCCACTTTAAGAAGTTCCGACGAAGAACAAATATTAATTGCGCGATAAACAAAAGAATTAAAAGCAGAATATTTTTGATTTGGAGGATGAGACGATAGTCTATGAGGAGGTAAAGAGACAGCAAAAGGTTTGCGATAAACAGTAGTTTCAAAACCAATTTCTGTACGAGAAACAAGTACATCAAGAAATGAAATGCAATTATTCCGTTCTTTCTCACAAGAAAACTGAATATGAGGATCAATGGAGTTTAAAATAGATAAAACCTCATCACTCTCAAACTGATTCTGGTTCATTAGAACAAAACAATCATCAACATACCGAACATAAAATTGGAACTGCAGTTTTTGGAACAGCTTAACCTCAAAATAATGCATGTAAATATCACTAAGAATGGGGCTAAGTGGGTTACCCATAGCCAGACCATCTAACATAATATAAAAATTCCCATTAAAAACAAAAGAACATTGTTTAAGACAAGTACGGGTAAGGAAAATTAAATCCTCAATTTCCGTATTGGTGAAATGAAATTCAGAAAGTCTTCTACGAAGGCATAACAATGAACCCTCGACGGGAACGTTCGTAAATAAAGAGTTAACATCAAAAGAAGCCATAAAAGAATTATTTGGAACGAAACTATGAATTTTTTTAACAAACTCAACAGAATTTTTAATGGTAAATAAATTGTGACTCCTAAGGGGAGAAAACACAGAGACTAAATATTTTGCAAGTTTGTACGAAGCCGTACCAATATTGGAAACAATCGGCCTGAAAGGAATACCAGCTTTATGCACCTTAGGTAAAGCATAAAATCTAGCACAATTAGCAATAGATGGAACAACAGAGCGTTTAACATTTGAAGGAATAGACTGAACAGACTTAACAGCAGATGCAATAGTTTTTAACTCTTTATCACTAGGATCTTTAGAAATTTCAGCATATGGCCCAGAAGAAATCAAATCATTAGTTTTATCAACATAAGATGATTTGTCAAGAACAACAATTTGGCCACCCTTGTCAGCTTTGGTAACAACCAGATCAGAATTCGAAACTAAGTCTTTAACAGAACGGCTAACAGTATTAGCAAATACAGGTTAGAAGGTTCCATTGTAGTCTGAAATCTTAAACCTGATACTTATATTTTCGCTTACATTATGCTTTAATTTTCTTACCGGAGCCGAAGCTTCAAAAAAAAAAAAAAAAAAGCTCAAGATTAAGAATTAATTTAGCTGCTTAGCTGCATGTTGCATCAAATTTTCAAAACAGCAAGGGGCGTTTCCATCTCATCTATTCTATTCCCTCATATTTTTATTCATTGTTATTAACTGTAGTATAAATGCGCGATAAGTAATGCGCGATACTTCCCTAATTTTTTGATGCAGATTGTCCGAACATGGGCCCGAACACTCGTTCTCCTGGTTACCAGTTGAACGCTCTGCCGATCGAGCTATTCAGCTCTGTCGGTAGTAGCGCAAGTTAAAATTATACATTTAATCGAAAACCTCATTCTGGTACTTTAAAACAGGTTTTTTTTTTTGGCAGAAAAAAAAAAACAATTTTCAGACCGTGGGTCTATTTTTTGTCAGTAGCCTGCACGATAAGCTTTAAAATAAGATGAAAATCAAAGAAATCGATCAAGAATATAAGAAGGTCTCGCGTAGAAACCAAAAACAGGCTACAGAAATAATATATAAGGATTTTTCAATTTTATTTTTTAGTTTTTTTGTCTTAAAAAAAGCTGACCCAGCAACGCGTTGCTGTGGCAAAGTAGATAGATTAAAATGTTCTTTTATTCATTATTTTGTTAGAATCGAATGACTATTTTCAATAAAGCTTAGAATAGTATGGCCAATTTTGAAACATATGAGATTGATGATGGGCATGATAGGCTGAAGTATGTAATTATTGAATTTAGTAAATAAAACTGACTGAATTCCTATGATAAAAGCACTATAAAATTAGTATCTACTCACTCCTGAAATAGTAAATTTTGCAAGCATGACTTCAGCCTAAAAAAAAGCAAAATAACCTGAAAGTGATAGTTAATATCGAAACTGATTGCAAAGTATCGGAACATAGAAATTAAGCGTAAACCAACATACACTTTTAGAACGTACACTACACTTTTTTCATCCCAGATTTCTCTATAATTTGTAATCAATAACTTCTTTACAAAATACATTAACTGAACTAAAAATACATAAAAATTAAATTTTATAAATGACGTAGATAACATTGACTTCGATCCGTTGTTTCTATTATTTGAAAACTGAAAATTATCCAAGTACTAAGTTGTGCACAATATTCTTGCTTAACCTGTCTTTTGCTAACACGAATAGGTATTATAACTTTCCCACTTGTGAGTAGGTGATAGATAGTTGCCCATGAGAGAAACATGTATATTTCAAGACCCAACCGATAGTAGACATTGTTTGATCTTGAGGTCTATTTATGGTCTTCTCAAAAGCTAAACAAATCGGAAATTGAAGTCTTCCGAATGTGTTTGAAAATTCTGGCGCAATAAATGGATTACGTGGCAACACAAAAATTTCTCCTTTAAATGTTTCCTTCAAAATTGTTGACTTTTGATGAAGAAACGTGTACCGTTGCTTAATCTAGGTGAGTTTAAACTGTGAAAAAGAATAATTGGTGAATGAATTTTTAACCGGAAATCGTCTAGTGGCATTCCTGGTATATGCAGGGAATTTAAAAATTCAGTTGGAATGTTTACGGCTTTGTTTTCATCGACAATTGTATTGCCTGGTTCAGCATCAACGGTCAGCACAATCTGATTATGATTTTTTTTTTCCAGTTCTCATTAATGGCTCATTATTCAGAATAATTGTAGCTAGAACAGCGTCATTACACTGTTTTTTCTCGTTGCAAATCAGCGTTAACTAAGTCGGTGACCAATCGATCAGGTGATAGCACACTATAATGATTAAACAACAAATTTGAAATTGAAATGCATAAATCTTCAATTAACACTAAAGTTTCATTATACATCTCTGGTCTAAAATCTAGATTTGGACATCGGTGTGCTTGTTAAACTCTATGAAGTACATCTTCAAGCATAAAATTTATATAGTTTTCCCACAGAAATGATGATTGTGCTGGATATTATGTCGTCAAAATTTTCTTAAACAGTTGTCAAACCTGCATTAAAAAATGTCAACTCCCAATGATTGTGTGCTACCAATAATTACAATTCGCGACATGCATCGTGATATGTATTAAACACTCGACAATTAAAGGTCCGCAAATATTCCTGGCTGTCTGGGAATGTTTACCGAAATCAAATGCAAAAACAAAATTCACTTTGTTTTGGATGGAGTCCAATGTCTTGGCTGTAATTATTAATTATGCCCGAGATTGATAAGTCTTGTGTTCTTTGTGTACGTGACTTTCATGATTTTCTGATTTTATTCAATACCCTAAAAGCAATTAAAAAACGTCCTGAAAAATAATGGGCAGCTAATACGCCTAGTTTCTGCCAGTAAAAAATCTTTCAAAAAATAGGAAAGTTTTCCACTAAAAGTCAGTAACCTTCCTAAAGTCTTTCGGAAGAATTCCGAAACCTCTCCGATTCGAGACAATCATTTCTCTGAAATCTTCAGAGAGAACCTAAGTTCGTTTAAAAGCAATAGCTTGGCATATTTTCGACTCATCAAGAAAGTACCAAAAGCATTATCGCAACCATAGCCACTTCTAAGAAAGGCTTCAAAGCATGTACAAAGAATTCTACTTGCCTGTTACTCTTGGAAAGTTACGGAATCCAGAGACTCACTTGCTCCCATTGGGAGTTACGTCAATCTAGACGGGCCACGACGACGGCAATGAAGTCAATTCATCACTAAAATTCAATAACCTTCCTGAAATTATCCTGGAATCTTTTTGAAACATTAAGTAATCTCCCAGGCAAAAAGCCAGTCGTGTCGCTTAACACCTTTCTACATTTGCAAGAAAGCTCCAAAAGTATTACTGCAAGCATGGCGAAAGGTAAGAGAGGCGTGCAAGCAAGTACCTCGAGTTTACCCATAAGCTCATTCTCTCTTATTGGGAGTTCAGTAAATTTAGACGGAGCGTAAAGGATGTGAAGCCGATACACTTAATAAATACGTTCAGTTAATATTTAAACTGGGAACTAAAAATATTTTTCCCAATAGTGAGAAGTTTGCATTTATGACATTTGTAGCAATGCAGGGCTCTTTTTGACGCAGATACTTGATTCCCAAATAAAATTGTTGCGGACCTATGAAATCCCGACATGTTCCACGGAAATAATCAGTGATATTTCAGATTTTTTTACAATGCATGTAAAATAGCGTGAAATATTGGTAAATAATTTTATTTCTGAGAATCTTAGCCGAACACATTAGGTTTTTGGACACAATGTAAAAAAAAAAAAAGGTTAGTTTTGGTGGTTCAAGTGCTTTTCGTAGAAAATATCTTCGGTAAAATATATTTGTTGACCGTTTTCAAGATGTACTGCAAGATGCTGTACAAAAGGGTCTCTTTCTCATGGGAAAGCTAAATTATGCCAGATAGCTTCGTTGCTGCGTATATGTCCACTCATCTCTCCTCGTGTTATTTCGTCATTTTTGTCCATATTTTGTACCTCAAATGCGAACTAATGAGGACTTTTAATGACGTATTTGCGAAAGTACTTATTGGATTTCACGGAACTGTAAAACTCGACATGATTATGAGCCTCATACGTTTTTGAAAGCAGTGGTGAGTTTGGAACTATCCGTTGCTTATCAATTTCAACTTCATTTGCAGAATTTGACGTTTACATTAAAAAGTCTTGCAACTATTCTCCTCGTTTCTACGGCGATATAGTTGATAACCATCATCGTCCCGTAACATAGTATCATTTGTAAATTTTAATTAACTTAAGAATAAACATTTTCGAAGATGAATTAATTTACAGCGCCATCCATTAAGAATTTATAGAACTAAACAGTCAGTCCAAACTATTAATGTATGATAAACATTTTATTTGCAATAAAAATTATAAAAATTATCCTATCTTTTAAGTTCAACCAAATTACAGATACGTATGAAATTTGATGAAACTCAGGTCAGTAGTTCCGGAGTTTACCCCGAACTCCGGAACTATGACTAAATCGTGACACGAGATTTTTATACATATAGATTTATTTGAGGTGAAAATTCTTGAAGGTTAAAACATATTTTCTTGTTATTGATCCTTATTAGGAAAAAAAAAAAAACGGTAACGGTATGGACTTTCCTATTACTATAAATGTATTGCTCATAAAAAGAGCATATAGCTCATACTTACCATTAATTTTATTTTACTAGTACTGTCTTCATGTTGGAATTTTAAAGCAATTTTGAACAAGTATCGTGAAAAAAAAAGCTTTTAAAAACGACTACAAATATATTCCTGCTTAAGTTCTGCCATGAAATTATTTTGGTCAATTTATCAACACTTTATTCATTACTTTTTTCATTCTTTAGGCAACAATTAAAAACTGGAAGCAAAGCGCAGGATTATGACAGATAATGTAAGCTAAGAAATAGTTTTTAAATTAAAAAAAAAATTACTATTTCAACGCAATACATTGGTTTCCCATATTTTAATTGGCATTCCCTTGACTTTACTGTATGACTATATTTTCTTGATTATTTAAATGACTTTTAGTAAAAGGGCAATGATTTGTTCATCATGCTGAGATGAAATTTGGAGTAAATATTATCTTTATTGGTGTGATACTCATAGCAACAGTTAAGTACAGCAGAAGATTTTCGTTGCCCATGCCAGTCAGTACTACCATAACATGAAGTATAGGTTGTTTTTTTTTTTCATTCATGAGCTACAGAAATTGTGAAGGGATGTTACTTGAGTAATTTGTTACCTCCCCTATGCACTGCCCCCCCCCCCAACCGCCAAAACAACGAGAAAAACCCTGTTCATGAACAAAGCAGTTCCAAAAAGTTGTATAAGACCAAAACGTTACTACAAATAAAATTAGTAAATTTTTTGTTTTTCAATATTTCTTGAAAATTAAACAACGTTACGCTGAATCTCTTGGCAGTCGTTACATCCATATCTTCTGCTACTGTTTATTTTCAAGGAAGCTCTCGGAAACTACGTTCCTGTACGACTAATTTTTAGGGAAATTTTCACATATTGCACGGATTTTAAGGTATTTCTGCATGAAAAAGAATGACTGAAAGCAAACAGTAAGGGGCCATTCTTTAATTATGTAAGGATGATTTTGCCAATTTTTGACCCCCCACCATATACGGCTAAGTAAAATTTTTCAAACAACTCCCCCCTATCTTAAGAAAGATCCAGGTTCGTTTCTCACAATAATAAAAAAACGAATCTTACATCACTGGAATAGTTATTAAATTCACTATTAAAATTTTTTGCGAAAACTTTTTTGTGTTAAGAAATATTTGCTAAAAGGAATCTAGACTGAATGTTTTTTCGACAAATGTTTTTGTCTTGGATGCGATACTAATTAAAAGTAAGACATGCCTTACGCAGTGCGATTCTTTTATTATATTTTACACCGTTCATTACATGAGATACACCTCCAGCTCAGTCATAACATCCGAGGACTGTAGTTTCGTGCTCATTAGCAATCAAAAATAAGGAGGGGGGCTGATGAGTGCTAATAAGCACGAAACTGCAGTCCTCGGGTGGAATGACTGAGCTGGCGAAGTATTTCATGTATTTCTGCCTTAGCCCTCGCCAGGGCCGATCCTAGGATGTCGGCCGCCCGTGTGCAAAGATCTAATGTGCCGCCCCTCAAGAGTAATTTGCATATTTTGACTAATCTTTGACGTCCATATAAGTATTTCTTCAAATTTCTATATCAAGTTCTAATTTAAAAAAGAAAAAAAGAGGGATGATGAACTTACAAAAAGGGAGAAAAGTTTTATAGTAAGAAACTCCTTAGGTACAGTCATAGAAAAAAAAACGAAACACTTTTAATAATTCGGCCATTATACATTATAGAAAGAAAAGAAAGGTGTCATCTGACATGGTTTAAAGTCTTCTTTAAAACTACGTAAGTAAAATTTTGATAAGGGACCATATACAAAGTAAAATTAGCACTAAGTTTTGATTTTCAAATAGGAACCCCTATTTTTTGCTACATAATTATGTTTAGACAACAAAATGCAGCCCGGGTACGAAATTTCATTGCATTCCGTGCAGTAGAACAGAAGTTATTAACGAAAAACGATTTAGAGACCGTCACCATATTTAAAACGCTACTTTCAAGGTCACGGCTTATCAAGTAGCGGAATGTGAACTAAGAAAAGATCGAGATTATCCAGCTCAATTAATTATTTTTTTAAGTTCACCTTTTTTTTTTCGCAACTCGATATTTTTTGGCCAATAATGTTGCGCCGAGGCGATTTAGGGTCGAAATCTTTTTTTTTTTTTTTTTGAAAAAAAGTAAAATATTTACAGATTTTTGTCTGTCTGGACTAACCTTAGAAAGACGGATGGGAACTGGGTGGTTCGTCGTATAGATCGTTGTGTATTCAATAACATGATGACTAATTGAAAGGAATGGAATTTTTTGACTTTCCATAATATGAACCTATTGGATTGCTTATTTAATCATTCAGCCATTAGCCTCATAGAAATGTAAATATTGAACCTTATACCTAGAAAAATTATGTAAATATGTTTGATAAATATATTGCACCTACGCTACTGGTTTTTTTTTTGAAATGAATAGAAGGTCTTTTGATGTAAAATGGAATTCGCGTTTTTAATTTCGTAGAACATCGGAAGAAGTTTTGACATCGCATACAAAAATATCAAAAATATACCGCACAACGTGGGAAAACGCAGCATTAAATAGATTGGTGACTCGAGCGAAGCAAGGCCCATTTGTTCCGCGAAAATTTGCTTTCAATACATAAAATGAATCAAGTGTCCACCTAAAAAATAAAACAGAAACAGGAGAATATAAATACCCGTTAATGCGCAAACCTTTCATACTCGAACTTTATTTGGGAACGTTTGACAATTTGAATTAACACAGTAAATAAACACAGTAGTTGTTCTAGCGGCTTTATTTTAATCAAAAAACGACAATTTTTTTTTAAATCTAAATTTGATGCGAAAGATCATAATGCGTGGTATTGTTGAAACAGCACAACACAATCGGCAGTTTTGGTTCAACATGTAATGTCTCTTAAATGCAATTTAGGTAAGTAATTTCCCAATGCTGTTTGTAGCAACGAGATTCGGGATGGATCCAACCCGTAACTAAAATTCGAAAGTTACTTTAGCTTAAATCAAGGTGAACCGAAATCAGCCTTCTTGTCTTTTCTCGGATAATGTAACTTTGCACTTACTAACAAAGCTCAGCATTATTTGATTTTGTTTTGCGCACGATATACTTGCGTGCGAACACTTTCCATGGTATCAAGCATTAGGCTGTCGCATCAATCGTAACACTACGCGCAGCAAACTTGCAACCGGTTTATTTATCCACACGCCGCAATTTCGTTCCTGTTGTGGACTTGAGAGCCTGAGTTCGGAACTAGTCCTGCTCGAGGCAGAAGTCATGTCATTGAAACTGAGAGTGGGAATAAACTGGTAGGTAAAATAAATTTACTTGCAGCATTATTTACGGCCTCTAGATGGTGAGATATATTTTCTTTATTACCAGTTTGTTGGAACTCTCAGCCTCAATGACATGACATCTGCTTGCTTGATCGATTAATCCCAGTTCAAATCTGTCATGTCCAGGAATAAATAGAATCAGATAGTTTTCGGATGGGATAACCGAAACTATAGTATATGGCAATAAATTCACAGGCGACATTGGTCTCCACGACGATGGTCCGTGTGGCTCGTTCTGTAAGTGAAAGATCAGAGAGCCTATTATTCATAAATTCGTTTCTGAAAGACATGCATATAATAAAATAGATATCCAGTAGTTGAAAACAGTTTTTTTATTATAACTTTCTTTCTTTTTCCATATTTTTTAAAAAAGAAGAAAATATTTTGAAAATTTATCTTTCGCTTGCGAGAAATATTTTAATGTGAAATGCACGGACAATGACAGAGAAAGTAAATAGAAAAGCAGTTTTTAAATTACAATTAAAAATAGACAAAAACTCGACTTAATCTTATGCCCAAATTAATGTTTTGTTAAATCTTTGACGAAGTCACAAAAAATAAATAAATAAATAAATAAATAAATAAATACATAAATAAATAAATAAATAAATAAATAAATAAAATAAAAAAGTTCACAATTACCACAACAACTACTTTGTGTGCAGAATTTGGGCTCAAAGCATGCGGCTCACCACCGCCACTCTGGCGACTGACATCTCCTCTCCTAGATCTTAACACATTGAAAAGAAATCAAACTCTTTATATACAAAAAAAAAAAAAGTTGAATTTTGTCATCTTGATTTCAAATTATGTTTTTCGCAATCACGAGTGTGTGTTTGTATGTGTGTGTGTGGGGGGGGGGGTTATGTGTATGTGTGTAGGCATGTGTGTTTGTGTCTGTGTGCAGTCATGAGTGTGTGGGTAGTTGTGTGTATGAATGTTTGTGTGCGTGGGGGCGGGGTATGTGTATGTGTGTGTAAGCATATGTGTTTGTGTCTGTGTGCAGGCATGAATGTGTGGGCAGTTGTGTGTATTTGTGTGTAGGTGTCTGTATGCATGCGTGTGTGTATGTGTTTGTGTATGTGTGTGTATTTGTTTGTGTGTGCGCGTGTGTTGGTGCGTATATGTATGCGTGTGTGTGTGTAGGATATGGACGCAACCTGGAGACGGTTTTCGCTAGAGGAACAGCATCGTGAGGCCGGCCGACGCGACGGGTGGTGCTGGCAGAGGGTGGTGCCGCGCCGGTGGGAAAAATGATAGCACGCCGAAAACAGTCAAATGAAAGCAATAAGCAATCGTGGAGTGGCAACAGTGAATTAAGCTTTGTTGTTTTGCTAATTTTACGCTCCGTGTTTTTTAATGATATTAGCAGTAAATTTTTGTTAATTATATTTTTTTCTGATGTAATCTGATGAAGCTTTCAATGAGGAACATGCAGGTATATTTTTCTATGAATTTTGCTCAATTTTAAAGAAAGTACGTAATTTTGGAAAAAACACATTGAAGTTTGTATGATATTATATGATCGATAATTTTAAACTTACAATGACTTAGCTTCATCTCAAATGTGCTAATATCATTTGAAATTGACTTTTGCATTAAGCTTCTGGACTCACAAATTTACTTTGTGAAACTTTAATGTGTCTTAACTGTTTTTTCACATAACGAACTTTCATATTTTTACTTCTGTATGAACATTTCAAATTGAAATGCTTCGTTCCAAAGATTGGCGGTTTTTTCTTTTCATTGTTGGCGATATTTCTGCTTTTGCCTTTGCTTATGCAATTGCAGTATTTAATGAAAAGAAATTTAAAGTACAACAATGGAAAGTGATTTTGAATTTCAGAAATCGCCATTAATTTCAACTGCAGCACTAGTACCTACTGTTAATGAGACGAAAATTCAAGCAATTGATTTAACATCTTCAGAAAATGATTCCTCGTGTGATAATGTGAATGAAACATCTTCTCAAAGAAATATAGCAGATTTGTTTGGCATTCAGCCAGCAGATAAAGTAGTTTTGAGACCAACTATTAAACACACTTCTAATGAATTAATTGATTGCATTAAATATATTATTAATGCCAAAACTAATGCAAACAAGAGATACTTCTTTAAGGAAGAATGCAGATCTTTTATTATAAATATATTAACAATTCTGCAGTCAAGAATTATTGACTCGGATAATATTTCCTTTCAAGATCTTATTTCATCTATAGCACAAAATAATAATTTGTCACCTTCTTCACTTATTACTAAACTGACAGGAAATGAAGATTTTTCCTTGAAAGGAGTTGCTATTTCTGACTTTGACACTTTAAAAATTAAAAAACAGTATAAAGACGTAGGAACTCAAGAAGATCGAACTACCACAAACCTATTGTACACTACTATGAAAACTACCTCAACTTACAAAGATGCAGAAAACCAGGTAGGAATTGAAGAAGATAATATTTTCAACCTTCAGAATACTAATCATGTTATTTTCCCTACGCATTCCTCTGATGGATTAGACTTTCAAAATGAAATTTACGAAGTAGTCGACACTTCTCCAACACAGAGTGAGCTTGATACACCTCTAAAAGCTCATCTTCAAAATGACAACACTAAATTTTCTCCTGTTCATTCACTTAATAGTTTTTCTAAAACGTTTACAGAATTGAAACCTACCGATAATCAAACGGCTTCTCCTTTATATAAACATTCGTATGCTGATGTAATGAAGAAAAATCCAAAATTATATACTGTCTTAGTCTACCCTCTTCGTGAAAATACTTCTTCTTTCGATTTAAAATTACTTTTGAAAAAAGAATACAATCCAGCAAGCGACAACATACGTATTCACAAGTTACGTGTTATTAGGAATGGAGGTCTGGCTATAGATCTTTATAATAAAATAGATAAAGAAAAACTACAAAAAGCTCTCTTAACAATACCTAACATACAGCTTAATACGAGAATTAAAACTACAACTACAATAAACCCAAAGATTTTAATTCAAGGATTATCTAAAGAAACAACAACTGAACACATAAACCACATTATTTTTGAAAATACAGGAAAAAATTTAAACTTCAAAATTAATTTCAATTACAAAACAAGAAACGGTCGACAGAATTTCGTAACAGAGTGCGAACCTTTCACATTTAACATACTCATGAAATGCAAATTTTTACAAAATGTATGGGAAACTTACAAATTGAGAGAATATATTAATGTAAAAAGGTGTTATTTTTGCCAAGCATTTGGACACTTGTCTAGCAAATGCCAAAGTAATTTGCAAAAATGCACTTTCTGTTCTGGAAATCACCCTCAACATGAATGCAAAAGCAATTTCACGAAAGCGCAAATTGCGTTAAATCTCTTCCAAGCTCTTCGCCTTTATATTTGATTGATCACTCTGCTTCTGACTCATCTTGTCCATATTATCTTTCTGTTCTTCAAAAGTTGAAATCGAATATCAATTATGACGAATAATACTGTGTTTTCTATTAACTTTCCTTCCTCTCTTCATCATTTGTCTCATCCGAATTTGTCTACTTCATCTACAATTTTTCCTTCTTCTAATATTCAGTTCTCAAAGTATTCTTTTAAGTCTTTGAATTGTATTCAAATAAATTTAGGCAAAAGAAGCATCGCTACTAGTTCTTTAAAACTTTTATCTACTCAAATGTTACCGAAATTTTTCCTTATTCAAGAACCATATTTAAAAAACGATCAAATACCAGAACAACCTAGTAATTGGAAAATTTTTTATTCTTTAAGTAAAAAAGCTGCTGTTATAAGTACTGACTCAAATATAATAGTTTCTCAAATAGACCAAAAAGAAAACCATATAGCAATATCAGCTGATTTCAAGGAAGATTCAATTGTTATTATTTCAGTTTATATAACACCAACAGAAGATGTTAGAATCCCTCTACGTAATCTCGAAAGTCTTTTGAGAAATATTTCAAATAAAAATATTATAATTATGGGTGATTTCAATAGTAGAAGTAAATCTTGGGGATATGCTGGTGAAGATCCAAGAGGAAGAAGAGTAATAAATTTTTACCAAGCAAATGACTTGCAATTAATAAATAGTTCATATGACTCACCAACTTTTGAACATGAAAATGGAAATGGCTGGCCTGACTTAACATTTATTAAAGGAAATTTAATTCAAAATGATAATTACCAGTGGAATGTTATAGATGATGTAGATTCCCTAAGTGACCATAAATTTATTTCACTTAAATTTCAAAAAGAGCTTTCGACTTATGCAATTAAACGCTATAAAATCACATCTAAAGGAATTAAAAACTTTGAAAAAGAGATTTCAGAAAAATTAACACCATTCATTAATTCTTGCCAGAATATTTTAACACCATTTGAACTTAATAAATTCTCAAATAATTTTATTACTACTATTCAGAATTGTTGCAACAATTCGTTTAAAATTAAAGATATTTCAAACAAATTTGAAGTAAAATGGTGGAATAATGATCTACAAAAAGAAAAAACAAATCTTAATAGATTAAAAAGAAAATTGAAGAAGCAACCAACACCAGAAGAAAATGTTAGAGTCAAAATTGAATACAAAAAAGCCAGAGCCCAATATTTCCGAAACATCAAAAAACAAAAGACAGAAAGTTGGCGCAATTTTTGCAAGCAAGCATCTGATCCATTTGGTAAAGCTTATAAATCCTGTTTTGAAAAAATTAAGCGTCCAACTACTTTGCCAATTTTTAATGACGGAGCTACGCAAAAAGAAAATTTGAAATTCATTTTAAATGAACTTTATCCAATACCGCAAAGAAATCCGTTATCTAACTGCCAGATCTCAACAACTACATATTCATCTTTCAATGATCTTTCAAATGTTGAACCAGAAATTTCAATTGAAGAAATTAAAAATTCTTTGAATTCTTGTAATAGTAAAAAAGCCCCCGGATTAGATTCAATAGATTACGCAATAGTTAAACTAATCTTTGAAAAACTACCACAACTACTACATTGCTTTTATAACAAATGCCTCAAGCTTTCTTATTTTCCAGATGTTTTTAAAATTGGAAAATTGATTTTATTTCTCAAACAAGGTAAAGATATTAAAGATGTTTTTTCATATCGTCCTATAACACTTTTACCAACATTAGGAAAACTTTTAGAAAGAATAGTTGTTAAAAGAGTTCAATTTTATTACCAAAATTTTTCTCCAAAAAATCAATTTGGTTTCAAAAAAGGATATTCAACAGAGGATGCTTTACAAAATATTTGGGAAAATCTTCTTGATTATAATATAACAGGTCATAAATTAATAATTTCCTTATACATTCAAAGAGCTTTTGATAGCATTCCACATCCACAACTCCATAACAAAATTTCTCAATTACAGTGTCCTAATATTTTGAAAAAATTCCTTCACAGTCTGCTTGAAAACAGAAAATTAATAATGGATTCTAATAATGAATTTGTAATTCATAATCAAATGATAGGCGTCCCACAAGGATCTTGCAGCGGTCCGTTTTTGTGGTCATTAATAGCAGAAGATATTCTACACACTTCAATGCCAAGAAGAGTTTTTATTCAAGCATTCGCAGATGACTTTGTGATTGGCGTTGTTAAAGAAACAATAAAGAGCATGGGAGATGAAGCAAACTCAGCTTTAATACAATTCAAAAAATGGGCAGATTATTATAATTTGAAAGTCTCAACAGATAAATCAAGTTTATTACTTTTTAGAAGAAAAACTAAGAATCAAAATATTAAATATGGGACTGAAAAAATTAAAAGAGTAAGGACTTTAAAGTATCTAGGAATCATTCTTTATGAAAACCTTTCATTCTTACCACATATACAACACCTAAAGACCAAATCAACCAATTATTTACAACATTTAAGACGCCTGGCAGGAAAATATTGGGGTTACAATATTCGTTTCAGAGCTCGCTTATATGATTCTGTTTTTCTCAGAATAATAGCTTATGCATCTCCAATTTGGGCAAGCAATCCAACTACAAGATTGAATTTAAATCTTTTGAAATTACAACGTCCTTTGTTATTACATTTAACAGGAGCTTATGCAACAACAGCAAATAGTTCTTTACAAATAATCACCGGTATACCTCCTTTAGATATTCAAATTTCCTACGAAGCAAAAATGGGAACATTACTCAGACTTAATAAGGACGTTGTCACATGTTTTGGAATTCTTCGAGCGTCTTCCTTTGAAAAGAAAATCAAAACAATTTTATTTCATCCCAGTGTTTCCTTAACATCTTCATTACAAATTAACTCACCAAATTTGGAAAATTCAAGCACTAATATTTCTTCCTTCCGTTACTTCACAGATGGCTCGAAAACAAAACAAGCTACAACGGCAGCTTTCCTTATTTTAAATAACACAACTCCAACTGACGAAACCACATTTCTTCTAAATGTCTCCAACTCTATTTTTCAAGCAGAAGCGTTAGCAATAAAAGAAGCAATAGATCATGCTGTAACCCACAATAACTTACCATCAATTATGTACAGTGACAGTCAATCAGTCATTAAATCAATTGGTAATATAAACCCAACAAACTCTTTAATAGCTGAAATCCAACAACAACTAATAAATCATGATAATATCAAAATTTCTTGGATTAAAGGTCATTCAACCTCTGCTGGAAACAATAGAGCCGATTTTCTCGCAAACCAAACAGCAAATGGACTCTTAGTACCAACAAAACAGCATCCTTTGCCATTTCCAAGAAGTTTTGCAAAGCATAAATTATTACAAGATCTACTGACTGATTGGCAAGAACGATGGGAACAAGACATAACAGGAAGACTAATCTACAAAATCCGTCCGAAAGTTAAACTTACTCCTTTGAATTTAAATAGACATGAAATTTTTTTCTTTACTGGCCATGGCCCTTTCCCTTCATACTTGAAAAGATTCCATATTAGAAATAGTGACCTCTGCAGATGCAAATCAATTGGAAATCCTCAACATTACATACAACATTGCATTCACACTTCTTCATTCCATCTTCGTTCTTCTGGCAATTGGACTCAAGACTTAAAAAACTATTATTCGTTTCCTGCAGCAAAAAAGAAAATTACAGATCTTATTACATTTCTAATTGACCACGAAAATTTTCTCTTTGGATAATTTTTTTTTTTTTTTTAATATATAGGCATTAAGCATTTTAATTAATTTTTTAAAATTATTATTTTTATTATTTATTTATTGATTTTTTATTATTATTTTTTTTATTTTATTTATTTATTTATTTATTTATTTTTTTTTTGCTTTCATCTATTTTTATTTATTTATTTATTTTTATTTATCTTAATGTAAATATTTATATATATTCTTTCTTATTGAACAAAATTATTTTCTTCTGTATATATCAAAATTTATTGTTTATCAGTGTGGAGTATTGTTAAATTTTCTCGTACGTCATCCCATAATTTGTGAAATTTAACATTGTTGAATGTGTACAAAAGGATGACGTATTTAATAAAATAAAAAAAAAAAAAAATAAGCAATCGTGATTGCTCAAAAAAAAAAAAAAAAAAAAAAAAAAATCCGTTGAAATCAGCAAACTGATCTAAGAGCAAATATTATTTACTGACCCATATGGAAAGTGTTAAAGGAGAAATTTCACGCTGCCGGCTATTTTTCGAGTGCTTTTCCCCGATTTAGACATTGCAATAATTTTTCCTTTTGGCAAATTATCATTGAGACGAGGCATTCTACACTACCTATTGCAACATGACAAGCAAGACAGTGAGGTTTTATTGTAGGTTTCTGTAAAAGAGTTGTGTATGTTAATTTTTTTTTTCAGAATTATTTTTTTACAAAAGGCATTGGTCAACACAGAAAAAAAAGTATTTTACGTGTAGCTTTTAATTTAAAATGTTCTGTAAAATATTCTTTTATTAGGCAATGAAATAGTGTTTCGCATTATTTACATATTGACGTTTAAACGGTATCCACAAAAAACTGACGATTGCAATATTGTGTTATGAGTAAAAATATCAAAATACGTTTTAACATTACGAGAGGAATTTTTCAAAACTCGATTCTGAAGTAACGGCTGGATCGAATGAATCAAAACTTTGTATACAAAGTTAAAAAAAGGATGCTGATCACAAATATGTGATAAAAAAGGGGGGTTCCCCTTGAAAATTTTGAAGTTGATGCTCGTTTTAATATGAAGACGACCCCTTAACAACAATTTATCAACATAATTATGTAGAACACATTATTCCTGAAAAAATAACACCTCACACGTGTCTCTAGCGCCAATAGTCTTCGAATACGAACGAGTGTTTCGCTTTTTTTTCTATGACTGTACAATTTATATCTTTAAAGAAAGTAATAGAAACCAAAATTTACAAGTCGTAAAAACGCATTTTATAGTATGTCTTCGGTGACATCAGAGAAACGACGGGGGAGTTGAAATTAGGGGAGGGGGGATTGCTCCCAGAAAATTATCGAAATTAGCGTACGAAAAATAGTTTCAGTAATCTTTGGTTGTGTTTGGTTGCAAGGAGAAAAAAGTCGGGCCTATTCAAGGTGCATGGAGAAATTTTTGAAATTGACGTCAAATATCGCAATTTTAGGAACTTTTTCGAGACTTCAGGGGAAAAGTAATGTTGGAGTCTCCTAAAATTCTTTCAAAATTGAAATCAATTCGAAGCTATTTTTTGTAACCGTAGCTTAGGAAAGATCGGCGCTCTTCCCGAAAATTTTCTGAAACTGAAGTTTTAAACAAGAAGTTTTGGGTTATCTTTGTTGACGTTGCTAGAGGGAGGGAGATTCAATCATCTGCTATCAAAAGTTTTCGAAATTGAAGTTTAAAACGCAGATTTAGTCTGTCTTTGGTGACGGTAAGGGATCTGGCGGCTTTCCTCCGGTAATTTCTCGGCACTATTGTTTCAAAAACCCATTTTATGGCTATATTTGAAAACGATAGGAAAAACGTGAAAATATTCCGAACCGAAATATTTTTCGGAACTAAAATCCATTTTAGGCTGTTTTTGGGAAGGAACTGTTTTTGGCTTCCTAATGGATATTTCTAAAAGCGCAATTTTATGCTATCTTTGGTGACTTTAACAAAACTGGGAAGCTTCGGCGGATCTTTCGGATATTTTTCGATATTAACATTTGAAGAAACACAACTATGGACTTTTGTCCATCTCACTTCGACGATTGATGGGTATATGCCCGAGTGCCGTGAAAAGTTACATAAGCCAGGCAGTTCTCCTCTAGAGTTTTTTAGAAAATCGTATTTTACGCATTGTTTGATAACGATAGGACAAAAAGCGGGCGGGGGTTCAGTGTGCCCTCACGAACTTTTTTTTGAACTGAAGTCAATTTCGAACTGAGGGGGTGAGATTAGAGGTCTCTCTAAAGACGCCAATTGAGACTATCTTTGGTAGTAATGTTTGGGAATGGGTTTCTGGGCCCTCCATCGCAAAAATTTCGAAAAAGAAATACGAAAGATGTCATTAAGCAAATTTTGATGACATTAAGAAGGGCTGTCCTCTGAAAACTCATTTTGGATTTTAAAACCAACATTTTCAGGCTATGTTTGATTAAGTTAAGGTGGAAGGGATGAATCAGAGATTTAATTGGGTCCTTAAGATCGGTAGTTCAAACAGCAAAATTTTCCAAACTTAAAGTCATAAAAACGCAATTTTAAGCCTTCTTCAGTCTCGTTAATGACGTTATGGCATCCTTTTGGATCTTCGTTTTGGAGCTACGTTTAAATTTACTACCCAGGGCAAGAGCCCTGATCTGAAACCGGGCAGTTCTTTCGTGATTTTAATTCGAGAAAAAAAAATGCTATAAAGGGGGAAAATTACAAAATTTTAGTTCATCATTCATATATTTTTGACTCTCAGGGGATTCACTATTTTCCACTGTCTCTCCACGCATCCGCGATTGTTGAAAACACAATTTGTTGTTTGAAAGGCTTGCAAGAGTATCTAATGAGTATATCTTTTTTTTAAATGTAATATATAAAATATGTCTTCATTGTTTAGGTCAATAAAAGCTTGGGGGGGGGGGGGGGGGGGTAAATATTAGTGGCCGCCCTGGGCCTTGAGCTCTTTTTTTAAAAGGCACCCTTTCATGCTTCAGGAGAGGGCCATTTCCCTCTACTCCATTTCCCTGTATCCATGCCTGATTACCGGTTCTGTCACAAATTTTGCAACCAAATAAAGCATGTGTGTAAAGAGTAGATATTAATAGACAATGAACCAACACAATGTTCCCTAACAATCTATTTTTCTTAAATTATGCTATGCTGTCGGGAAATCGGCACTTTGATAATTGAACATTTAAAATTCAGCATATTTATTTGACCCATTATAAGTTATCTTGTGAGAAATTCTTGAGGAATTTTGCTTGATTAAAAGAACTACATGATGCGGCATGCGGCCGCCCCTTGCTTTTGCCGCCCTTGTGCGGTGCACACGCTGACACCTGCTAGGATCGGCCCTGGTCCTGGCTATAGGGCGTTAACTTACTGAAAACACCATTCATTCTTTGAAAAACAAGTAAAAAACAACTAATCTTAATACATTTTACCTTCCTGAAGCAAATGAAATACGATCTCTGCCGAAACACTTGGCCGCGCGATTTCTAACATAAAATATCGACTTGGAAAATATTACGTAAGAATGGGTCTAATCCCTCCTCTCTCCAAGTAAGGGTATGTAGAGATTTTTCTAACCCCCATCCCATCGAGACCCTTACGTAATTAATGAATGGCCTCCAAGTTTACTTGTAGTTTTTCTATTTTCTTCCGAACTCGTTAAAAAATGGTACCCAAAAGATTTAGGTGTAAATATCACGTTCATTTGAATTGTGTTCTACAGTAAGTCTTCACCTCTGCTTCGATTCAAAAAATTTCGCCGTAAGCATCTTCAGGATGTGGCAAAAGAGGCATTGAGTACAGATATGCAACCTAAGTTCAGATTCGTTCATGCTTTTTCTCCAGCCTTCTAATGAGCCTGGCTTAATGGTTTCAGTGCTGAGCTTTATGAACCTAGGTGTGATGTAAGCTAATTCTATTACTATATTGAAACAGGAAAAAAAAATCATTTATCTATAAGAAGTTGAAAAAGAAAGGCAATAGAATCCCAGCGACACTACGGCTTGAGAACCATTCAAACGTGCTGAATGAAATACTAAATGACTCAAACGTGCAAAAGAAATGTAAAAATCTAGCAGATAAAATGCTTTTGATTCTGTCCTACAAACGTGGCATGTTTCAGCGACTGTAATCCTTGCAATCAATACTTTTAAATTCCGGACAAGCAGGGGAGGGGGGGGGATGTGTGAAAGAATAAATATGCTACGACGGGGGAAAAAATGTGTGAAGCACTGCTTTTGTTTAAGAGGGAAAAAATGTGTATACTGCCATTTTTTTTCTTAAAACGAAAAAAAAAAAGTGTGAAACATTAGTTTTGCTAAGGACGGGGAAAAAAATTGAAACAATAGTTTTGCTTAAGGCAAAAGAAAAGTGAAACAGTAGGTTTGTTTAAGACAAGAGAAAAGTGAAACAGTAACTGTAATTTTGCTTAAGCGGGATATTAGTTAGATGTGTGAAACATTGGTTTTGCTTAAGGGGATAGGAAATGTGTGCGACATTTGGTTTGCTTAAGGAAGAAAGAAAATGTGTGATATTGGTTTAGCTTAAAGGGGGTCCGGGACACATTTTGAAAAAATTTTTATTATGTATTTTAGAGTTTTGAAGTTTTCTGAACTGATTCATCATTTATTTAATAAGCAAAATCATAACATAAATATGAAAAAAAATTATTTTTTTATTTAAATTTAATTAGTTTTTTTCAAAAAAATGGGGTTGCTTTAAATTGCTATAACTCAAAATATTGTTGGTCAATTTTCAATTTTTTTTCAAAAAAGTATGCACAAATATCTAAGCTTTAATTTTTATTCGGCGATTTTAAAAATATTGATTCAATAAAAAATAAAAAATATTTGAAGAAAAATTTCGAAAAATTCAAAGATACTTTTTTTTTAAAAAATCATAATTTTTGCAGTAAACGTTTTTTTCAAATTCGCCGAATAAAAATTAAAGTAAATTGCTTGAAAAAGATATGCTCCAAGTTTCATTACTTTATCTCTATCGGTTCCTGACTTATAAGAGTTTGAATGCAAGAAATCGGGAAAAATTGCATCATGGAGAAAAACGCGTTTAAAGTTTTAAAGTTATGTACACATTCGTTAGATGCATGCAACAAAAATAACTATAACTTTCGTTCTATTTAAGGTAGAAACAAGATTCAAACGTCCTCTTAAGCAGAAAAAAACGGAGCAATTTTTCAAATTATAAAAAAAAAAAATTGCAAAATTTGAGGATTTTTGTGTCCCGGACCCCCTTAAGACAAAAAAATATATTAATTTGAATTTTTGGCATCTTGAATTCAAATTATGTTTTTCGCAATCACGAGCGTGTGTGTGTATAAATGTGCGTGTGTGTTTGTGTAGGCGCATGTGCGTGGGTGCGTGTGTGTGTATGTATGCATGTGTGTGCGTGTTGTATATGCAGTGCTGTGTGTATACGCGCGTGTGTGTGTAGGCGTTTGTGTGTGTGTGTGTATGTAGGCATATGTGTTTGTGTGTGTGTGTGTATGTAGGCATATGTGTTTGTGTCTGTGTGCAGCTATGAGTGTATGTATGTGTCGTGTATGTTTGTGTGTAGGAGTGTGTGTTTGTGTCTGTGCGCAGGCATGAGTGTGTGTATGTGTGCGTAGGAGTGTGTGTTTGTGTCTGTGCGCAGGCATGAGTGTGTGTATGTGTGTGTATGCGTGTATGTGTGTAGGATATGGACGCAACTGGGAGACGGTTTTCGCAAGAGGAGCAGCACCGTGAGGTCGGTCGACGCGACGGTGGTGCTGGCAGAGGGTGCTGGTGGGAAAATAAAATGATACGAATTCAAAACAGTCAAGTGAGAAAAATAAGCAATCGTGATTGCTCAAAAAAAATGTCGAACAATAGTTTTTCTAAGACGTAAAAGAAAGGTGAAACAGTAGTTTTACTTCAGGGGGAAAGAAAATGAGTGAGACATTATTTGCTTTTAAGACAAAAAAAAAAAAAAAAAATGTAGAGCACTACTTTTGCTTAAAATGAAAAAATTGTGCAGAACAGAAACTTTAATCGTAAAAGACGAAAAAAAAAGGTAGAACACTAAACATGCTGAGCACTAATTTTGCTTAAGATTGTTTTTGAGCTGGATTTTTGCTTAATGTGGAAAAATAAATTGCTTATTAGGAAAAAGAGTACCACAATACGAAGAAATGAAATTTTACAGGAGAAGTGTTTGAAGTTCAACTCTTCAGGAGATTTGCTGTAAGAAAACTAAATTTCTTGTGCTCTCCAGTGGTTAATATTAGAATAAAAAAATCTCAATATTTTCAAAAGAAGATAAGGTCATTTAAAGCCCTTTCAGCGAAAAAAAAAAAAAAAAAAAAAAAACGAAAATTAAAAATTTCGTATTGTGGCACTTATTCCAAGCGATCGACATGTAGATTACTAATTTAACTGAAGTTGGAATAATACAAGAAAATACAAGATGCATTAGCGTCAATACCATGCCCTAGTTCAGGCCAAAATCACAAATGAAAATTTCCTATGTTACTCATTTTCCATCTTTCACGTAGCTTTGAAAGCATATGAGCTTTTAAACAGGCGCTTTGTGATGAAAATTCCTCGTAATCCTGCTTGCAATCCAAAATTTGGGTGCAACATAAAAGAGACTCGTAAATTTGACGCAGGTTTGCACTTTACAATGAGACACCGTGAAAAGGTTTACGATCATGAATTTATCATCTTTGAGACAACACCATTAAAAGTTAACTTTGCATTCTTATTAAAATAAACATAAACTTTGGTGGATTTATGGAATGCTAATACATGGTTAGAATACGCGAGATGGTTATTGAGTTGAGGTGAGTTGTCATCTGTCTGTGTTTGTTATTAAAAAGTGAATAAAAATATTTATGGAGTCCATGCTTCGATGCAAACAGGGGTGATCTTGTTTCAGAATGTGCATCTATGTGCATTTAATAAAAGAATTATTTTAAGTATTCAGAAAATGGGGGGGGGGGGTCATAGTAAAGTCATTGCTTTGAATGTTTGAAGAAAACAGTTACAAATTTTGTAAATATTTATCTTTAAGTGTTACCGAGCTTGTCGTAAATTGGCTAAATGTGCCGATCGTGTCGTTAATTTTCTCTCAACATTACCTTACTTTTCAAAGTATATTACCTGTAAGTTGATTTTCCCATCTCTGCACCGTTTAGCATTACCTGGCGAGAAAATTTAAGAGACATCGCCAAAACTTGCAACATTTTTTACACCAAATAGAATATTCTTGAATATTTGAATAATTGTCCCTTATATTTTTAACAGGAGCAGCTCCAATGTCGACAGAGGTGCCCTGATGGTCACGGGAGGTGACTGTGACCTCCTAAAGTTACCTTATTTACCAAATTTTGTCTGACGATTCGGAAAAATTTGAAGTTCCATTCGACAAAATTGGAAATTTCCGAGAATTTACACCCTCCCAAAAATTTTAGTTCGGGACGCCCCCGAATATCAGTGTCGTCTGTGAATGTGTTTAGCTTTATAACTGTTTGAGCTGTAAATTGTCATAGTGTTTCATAATATCTGGATGTAAAATATAAATACGTGCCTACCGATTTGTAAATGCATACGGTGTTTTGTGAAATTTGCATCATATATTGGACACTCTAGTAATTACTATATAGATTATTATTAACTGGTGTAACGAAATTTTCTGTGTTTCTAAAAGGATTAAGACAGTTATTTTCAAAGACATCTGAAGTAAAGGCGGATTCGTAGCAGCAGACATAAAACACCATGATATTTCAAAGAGAAAGGCTGTTTGCCGATTTTTCCCCCAGGAACTAAAATGATAGAAATGAAAGTAATTCAGTATCAGATAAACTGGCATTATATGAAAAAAATATTTTCAGTAAAAAAACTTCGTCGTTCCTTTTCCTCTGACAGAGGTTTTGAAAATTTATTTGTCACATGCTGTGAATTAAGAAGAAATCGTTTCAGGTTTTGAAGTGTAAAAACGTTTTCAAACTCCAAGTTCAAAAAATTTTCAGATGAACCAGTGAAGATTTACAGGGACCTGTTACTGGAGTTTGATGAAAATCCGTGTAATCTCGGTTTCCCGAAACTAATCTGGGACGTTTCGGAATTTCCACACATTGCAAATTTGTCACAAAGTCGTCGCACTTCACTCCCCCCCCCCCCCATCACCACTTTTTCCATGCCACGCTGATTTTTATTAGCATATTATTACAAAAATGATTTATGTCACATTTCTTGCTGCCCGCTCTCTATCCTACGTTACAAATTCACAATTTCTCGAATCTTCCTTCCCTTCGAAGCGTGACATCATTATTTGAGGCAGTAAGAAGCAAAGGGACGTATAATTGAACGTTTTCAAGTTTTGAATAAAACGCGTTCAAAGTTCCGGTCTGAGGTAGGCTTTTATTGAAAAGTTTTTCTAAATCACGCTGTATAGCAGTAACTACCAGAAATGCTAGTACTATCTCTTGCCCCAAAACAGAGGAGAGGTTCACTTACCATTTGTACTGGTTGTCTCCAAATTTTTAATTTCGTACATCCCTATGCTGCCGGCCACCTTGTCTAGGGGTCAGAGAAGTATGACTGCGATAGAGAGATCACGGGTTCGAACTTTGTCTTGGGCATGAATGTACTTTTTCTTTCCTGTCCTCGTTCTTTCTGTGTGTGAATTGTGCTGTGGATGGTTACCTGCTCTATAAACGGGTCCTTATGCCAAGTGTGTTCTGTGGAAGTCGGACTTTACACCAAATTACGGCACAGTTGGAAAAGTAAAGCCAGCTTCGCTGACACATGACAAAAACAGCAGCAACATCCCTTTGCTTCTCACTAACTAATCTGTGGACGATTTCTTAGCTCCAAGTTTTCGTTAAATCAGGGTTGGTTATAAGCAAGTTTGACTGTATTTCACTCTACATGAGTTCCGTTTTCGAACTAATTCAGGATTCCATTTTATGTTTTATGTTAACAGCACAGTCATCTAACTGATACCCTCTTCCTATTTTTTTCTTTTTACAATATTCAAAAGGTATCCGATAAGCTCAAATTTATTCGTTCGGACAACAAAAGTGAATTGGAGACTTTAATCCGACATGTGCGCCCTGATCATAAATTTATGGATCGTAAAAGCATTTGAGAAGCCCGCGGGTAAGGGAAGGAGTGAAGAGCCGAACTGAATTTTATGAGTCTCTTTTACACTGCAGTTCCCCGTTTTCACGATTATTTAGAATCATTGGAATTGTCTCAAACGTACAAAGGAAGATAACATCCGTGCGTTCCACATTGAAGTGGAGAACATTTAAAATGAAATAAAAGTCTTGAAAGTGCATGACAGAAGAAGGGAATTCGAAGCAGAAAGTTTCCACAAAAGCTTAGGATTCGAGAACTTACGAAGTGGGATTACTTTATATAGTAAGTTCTTGTGCATTTTAAATAATAAATATGCTTTAAAATGTGTTTGTTAGTCTTTCTTTTTTTTAAATTCTGTCAAAGCAATAAAAGCTGTAAAACATTTAGAAAGAAAAAAAATTACCAGCAAAATACTTCTGCCTAAGTAAATAATATGGTTCTCAAAAATGCAAACATACTAGCGAAAAATACATTTTATTGCATTTCAAAATAAATCACACATTATTGCTCAGTTATAACCTTTAAATATTTTATTAATGTAGATAACTTTTATGAGTAATACTTAACGTACTTCTGATCATAATATGACCTAAAAACCTTTAAAATATTCCTTATACTATCTGTATGTTACTTTTATTATTTTTTAAATGTTGATTATTATTAAAGATGGAAGTGTTGCTGATAATTCTCTTTAAACACGTTGAGTTGCAAAAATTTTGTTATAATATAACAATTATTGTTTTTGTTTCCGTTTCCCAGAAAAGAAAAAACCCACCCAAATGTTCGTAAGGCTCCAAAAGTTCCAAAAAGAGGAGATATTCTAAAAAAAACCTCGTCTAAATAAAATCCAGATAGTCTAAAGCAGGGGTTCCCCACCTGTGAGTCGCGACCCTCAACGGGGTCGTGAAGCATTTCTTAGGGGATCGTGACATTACCCCTACATTTGAAAATCTATCGTTTCATAGTTGAAAAATTCAAATATAGGAGGAAAACAGCATCACTTTAGAGTAGCATCAATTCTTGAACGCAATGGCAAATCCAGGAAAAGAGCTATAGGGTTTTAGAAACCCCCCTTCTCCCCCCTCTCATGCCAGAGTACCTGAACTCCTAAAGTCCTCTAAGATTATCTTATGCTTTGATTTAAGGACTTCATTCTCTAAAAAATTCCTCTAAAATGTCCCGAATTCACGCCCTCTAACATCGTTCAAAATCGTCTAAAATTTTGTTTTTGGAATTTCAATTTCGAATAATTTCTATGAGAGATTCTCTACACCCCAACCCTAATCCAGAAAGCTATCCTGTAGTTGAATTTTTCAAGACTAAATTTTGGAAATATTCCCAGGGAAAAGCCTCGTACCTCATCCCGTCCCCTAACTTCATCAAAAATCGCCAAGAAATGTGTTTCTAGGTTCTTAATTTTGAAAAACATTCCGGAGGAATGCCTGCTGTCCCCCTTCACATAAATAAAGATCATAAAAATTTTTGTTTTTACGGCTTAAATTTTAAGAATACTCCGGGTGAAGATCTCCGAATATTTACCTTTGTCGTCAAAGATAACCTACTCTATTCTGTGTTTTGGACTCAAATTTGGAAAAATGTCCTTGGGAGTACCTGAAATCCTCTCTCCCCTCACTTCATTAAAACTAATCAAAAATTTTTGGGGGAAGCTTCAATTCCGAAAAAATTCCGGGAGACGAAGGGGAGAGGCTCCAACCCCAAACCTTTTCCCTCACGTTTTCAAAGGTTACGTATAATTGCGTTTTTTGAACCACAAATTCAAAATTTTTCCAGGGAAAGGTCGTCCGAACCCCTCTTCTTCCCTCTATTTCAACAAAGGTAATCTACAATTGAGATTATTTAGAACATATCATTTTCATTTTCAAAAAATTAGAGTGCATTCCCGAACCATCTTTCCCTCCCCATCGTTAAACATTGTCTAAGACTTCATTTTTAGGTCTTCACCTTGTGAAGTTTCAAAAACAGTCTCCGAGCTTGAGCCATTTATAAAATTCCCTGAACCTCTCCTCTTCCGAACATCACCAGGGATCGTGTAAACTGCAATTTTAGTCGACAATTTCTAACAATTTCTCCGATTATATTACGCAATTCTCTTAATTTGACTGCTCATACGACAGCAATAACACCCTTCCCCCCCTCCAAGAATAAATATGGATTCTCTCTCTCTCTCTCTCTCTCTTGCTATATATACGTTTGATAAAAATTGTGAACCTTCCAAATGCCCTTCTCCCAATATTTTGACCTCGCGACGGCCTTGTTAAAGGAAATGCAATCATTGGCTTTAATAAAAGTTGGAGACACTGAGACTATATTTTTAGGACCTCAGCGCCGCCGAAAACAAAATACTGCATTCGACTCTGCTAAGAAGCAAAAATTTTGAAAGTGCCGAAATGTATGTTTAACATTATCGAGACTATCTCTTTATGTTAAAAAAGAGTAAGGTTAAAGAAATTCTGAAAGGAAGTCTATGGCGGGCCTGCGTCTAGGAGACCCCATAGCACCTACGATCTCGAAATTTTGTATAAATTACTTCGAGCCCCGGTTGGTTTGCACTTGGAGTTTTGTTCTCTAAATTTCGAATTAGTGTTTTTGTAATTAATATTTTAAACCAAAATTTCGCGTAAATTGCCTATTAAAGGGGTGAAAATTACTTACATGTAATAATATTATGTATCGTTGGAAAGGGTGGAATTTTCCGCGTTCTACGTAATTAGTTTCAATGCTGTAACTTAATTACGGCGGGAGTTATTTGCGTTTTTAGATCGAATTTTTTGGGCACTGAAATTTATGCACTATTTTCTTCATTAAATCTATCAGTAAAAAGTGAAGGAATTGTCCTACTATTTTCTTTTTCTTTTTTTTTTTTTCTGGAAAAAGCGGCTTTTTAAAATTAAGATCTAACTCGACTCTTGGTGGAAAATCTGGTTTGGTCTCTATCTCCAAAGGAAAAAAAAAATGACAAGCCGTTAAAAATCAAGTTCGAAAAAGCTCATCTCCATTCAAATTATTTGATGTTTTATTTGGGGTTGCCATAGTTACGTCTTTTAGATTCGTTTGTTTCTTCTTTCTTGTTCAGAATTTTAATGTTTTCGATTTTAGCGGAAAATCTTAGACTCAACTCATTTCAAGCCCCGAGCTAAAGAGCAAAATATATTACTAGAGAGCATAAATGTGAAAGCGACTTTTCAAACGTATAAAACTGCAGTTTTGCAATGCTCAGAAGCCCCTTAGCCCTTACGGTTCTGCAAGTAGGTACAAGTTATTTTGAAACCCGGGGAAGGGGTGCTTTTTGTTCCAAAGGAAACTCATAATGTGTTTTTAATCTGTTTCTTTTTTTTATTTAACGATTTAAATCTTTGCGAATCAAATAAGATTGTGAAGCAATCTTCGGGGATTGGTGAGTGTCAGCGAGCAGGGGGCGGAGCCCTCTAGTTGTAGGAAAAAAAAAAAAGATTACGCTTAAATAAAATACCTCAAGTAGTTTGAGTTATTATGCAAAATCTGTGCTATGTGCGCATACGCACGATGCAATCACAGACGCACACACAGACACATAAACTATATATGGGGGACACATAAGGGTCGCGGGTCGTTTAGTTGGTGAAAGGGGGTCGTGACGTGAAAAAGGTTGGAAACTACTGGTCTAAAGTACGAACAGGCAACTATCGGATCCTGAATCAATCTACTGGAGGAAGAGGGGGGGGGGGGGGTATGACAATTTACATATGTATATAAACTACCGCACTTGTATTGATAATAGTTTAAAAATCAAGGACTCTCATCACCTCCTCCTCCTCGCAGCGTGCCCGAAACAGGTAATACTTGAGAAGTCGCAGAGTGTGTGCAAGTATTAAAACCTTCGGTCGTTATTTGTAAGAGAGGCTTTTCAAGTGCCAACTCGCAAAACATGATAAGTAGGATTTACTGGCTTCTTTGGATCCTCAAAACTAGGCACCACCTGCGCAACTGCCACTCATGTATTGCAAGCAGGGTTGGCCGAATTGGACCCAATTGGGTTGGACCCAATGGGTTTTTTTGAAAAAACCCATTTAAAAAAACCCATTATTTAGCCCACTTTTGGGTTTTTTAAAATTTTGTGAGAAGTCTTTAAAAAAATTAATTAATTTCAATACTTTCACAATTTAAACTTCTTTTCTATTTGTTCTCACCACAGACAATGAACACAAAAAATGAATTTTGAGCTTTAACAGTATTTCTTAACTCTTAACGGCATTAAAAATATACTTCAAAGATTTTAAATAAATGTATTTAATTTTTTTTCTTTAACTGGTCGATAAATAACTCAAATTATCTTGACTAAGTCCTGTCACGTCTGATTTTCTCAATATTTGTAGATTGTACAGAGGAAACTAATCTAGTTAAAAGGCTTTCATGTACATTATTTTCTGCTAACCAACACGTCACAAATCTCGAATAAACACAATGTATTTTTTTTTAGAAATAAACAGATTTTTCAAACGGTCTACAGAAAACAGAACAGGTACAGTATTTTCATTATTTTACAAAAAAGTTTAATATTTCTTACCCTGTACACAGAAATAGAAAAACAGGCAACATAAAATTCAAAGAAATGTCTTGATTAAGCTGGAATTCAGTAAAAAGGGATTTAAACTAATTGAGGTTTTACGGTAGTTTTGCATAACGAAATGAAATACTATAAAGTAAAATGAAAAAAAAAAAAGAAAAAAAAAATGTTATTAAAAACGAACAATAGATTTTATCACTCGAGAAGTAACTTTGCCTTAACTGTTGGTAATAATGAAAATTAAAAAAATCTGAAACTTTAAACATTCTTGGGTTTTTTCGTCTTTTATACTTTTCTTCAGAAAACTCTGAATTTTAACTAGTTTTCCAGCTTTTTACCCGAAGATAATTTTTGCACTTTGTCCATATACTTATGCTACAATACGCTACAAGTAACCCACATTTTCCCTAAAAAAACAAAAGAACCCACATTTCTTTTAAAAAACCCAACTTTAGTTGGGTTATTTTGGGTTTTATTTAAAAAAATTCAAAAAACCCTGGGTCCATGGGCTTTTTAAAAAAAAACCCGGGTTTTTGCCAACCCTGATTGCAAGAGCATTTCAGATATCCTTAAGTGTTTTTTCTTACACTGCCTCACTATAAATGAAGAAAAGATCATGAAGAGGAATCTTCAAAGAGTGAATCTGCGACTTCTTTCCACTAATATCTTCATGAGTGTCGTTGAAATTAATAACTAAACCAATTCTGAGGTGATTACCTAATGAGGATTCATTCGATATTTGTGGCTCCAACTGAGACAAAATTTACATGGGAGGGAATTTATTGGATGATAACCTAGTAATCAATTTGGAGAAGAAAGCAAGTTCATGTTGGATACGTCCAACTACACCTACTCCCCCTAACATTTTTCTAGCTACTTAGATGATAAAGTAAGGCAGGTCTGTCAGTTTAGATCCATGCATCCAGAAAATCATTCTCATCAATAATTTCAGCAAGTTTCTTTCGATAGCAATGATCTTGGATATGAATACAAAGTTAAAAACTGAATTTATCTCTTTTCTTTTTAAAAAAGAAAGGGGTCCGGACGAAAATACTATAACCCGAAGGGTCTTGTCTACTGCCATCTGCATCTACAAGTTTATCTACACTGTAAAAAAACTCCGAAACGTTACTGGGTATTTCCGTGTTACGTTTCGGGATTTTCATGGTTTTTATCCACTTCCTTGAAAAATCAAGTATCAGTGTAGAAAAGTTTCCTGAATTGCTATACGTTGTATGAATGCAGACTTTTCTTTGCTGTAAAAAAATATTTTTGCTCCCAGTTTAAATATTAACTGTGCGTGTTTATAAAGTGTATCGGCTTCAGTTTACTTACGGCCCGTTCATACTAATTAAGCTCCTAAAGGAAGCGAATAAGTTGTGAACTACGTTGCTTTGCAAGAATTGCGGGCGCGGAAAATTCTCGTTACGTGCCAGCAATTCTGGCTTAGCGTTGGCCATGAATGTAATTGGAACTTTCTTGGAAAATCAGGAAGATGCCAAGCTGTTATATGATACCTTTCTAAGTTTACACTAATTTTCCAGACACTCAACTTGACGTTAACAGGTAGATTTCTGAATTTTTCAGGAGGCTTCCAGGATAATATCAGGAAGGTTACTGAATTTTAGAGGAAAACGTTCCTGGATTTTGCACGATTCGTTACTGGCAGAAATTGGGCACATCAACTGCCCATTGTTTTCCAGGAACGTTTCTGAACCGTTTTTACAGTGTAGAAGTCTCCATCTGTATCTAGATGTAGAACATCTTTATGTATTTAATTGCGAGTTTCATAGATAGAACCATTCGTGTCTATTAGTCCATGGTTACCAGTATTCTTACGAACTGAGTTTAAAAACTTGGTGTGGAAGTCGACGTTTTTAAAACCATTGACAAAGCTAAAGTTTGGTCCCCAGCAAAGATGTTCAATCCGTCTGGGCTGTTAAGTTTTACCAAATTGCAATTTATATTATTGTGGCCTACTAGAACGTATGGCCGATCAACGTACTGACGCACAATTATAATGTGTAGCCATCCTCACTTTCAGTTTGCGGTGGGATACCATAACTTTTTCCGTAATCATCAGAAACAAAACCACTCAACTCGACTGAACAATATGTCTTCAAAGAGTAAAAAATATGGTGACAAGAGTTACTTTCATTGTGGCAGTCGGCAAGATTAAAACGAACCATAGCTCGTACTCAACATGCATATTGTTCAGCAGGAGAAAAAGTGAGTGTTTAATCAAAAAATTTATTGATATAATATCTGTTCCTCAGAGCCAGAAGGACATATGTCACGTTATGGTAATTTTACAGGAGAGAGGGAAAAACTTTTTTTTCTAGAGATGGGCCGCGCGCTCTTTTAACCCTGGTAAAAATTGAAACTGATTTTTTTTTAAATAAGAATTACGTTCGCATGGATCCATGTGGAATAGGCTTCTACATGCAATGCACTAATTGACGGAAAATTGTAATTTTTGGACGTACGTCCGTCTGACTCTGAAATACAGATATTTTTTTAAGGTTTTTCAGAGAAGTCAAGACCCAAAAATAAAGCTTTTATATACCAAAGTTCTTTTCTTTCTTTCTTTTTTTTTCGTTCAAAAGCTTATAATTTTTACATTAAAGAAAACAAATAGTATGACATGCTCTAATTTTTGAAAGGCTGGGTGATGTTGTAAAAAATTAATTCAAGCTAAATTAGTTTGCACGACTTATAAATTAAAAAGCTTCTGGAACAATTTAAATTCTGATTGGAAAGTAAATTTTGGGGCCCTCTGTTTCTAAATTGAATTCACTGCATTTATTATTTCAAATAACTTACTTGTACTTTAAAATGATCAAAAAATGTAACAAAAATGGAAATAATAATTTTAATTTCATATGATGGAGGATTAAATTAATTCCCAATTTAATCACAACAGTTTCTCCTTCAATCTGAAAGTTAATGAGAATTTGATCATTATTCAGTTGTATGAGATTGTCCTTGATAATTACTTCATTACCTAAATATTAATTCAAATTGATTTTGCGTTTGTTTTATTTTGTTTGCCAAGAGCACAAATATTTCGCAGATTAGTTTTTTATTAAATATTTATTCATTTCACTCGAAATTGATTTAAAAAAAAAAGGATGTTAATAAAAAAAAATGGCGTTAGTTTGGGAAGGTGACAAAATTATAGAAATGTATTTTTTAAAATGATATACTCAAAATCATTTGAAAGTTGTTATTATTTCTGTACCTCAGACCCAGACTAGCCTAAGTCCAAAAAATTGCGATTTTACGTGTATTAGTGCAATGTGTGTAGAATCCCATTATGCATCGACCCATATGAACATAATTCTTTAAAAAAAATCCTTTATAACTTTTACCAGTGTTAAAATAGCGCAAGTCTCATCCTTTGTATGCACCAGGCAAACGTTTTCCCTCTCTCCTCTCCCAAAGTAGAGATTATGTGACTTTACGTTAGTACAGAGTTATTGCTTGCGTTGTTGCCAGCAAAAGTTATAAGCCTGTGATAAACGGAATAACTTTAAGCCTTCTTTTATTTATTTATACTGCTTACCGCAAATTATAATAGAAAAGAATTATTGTGAGACTCTGGGAAGTTGAACTCCGACTCTGGCAATGTTTACCGCTGTTTCGGAAAATAGGTAAGGTGTAATTGGCGCTAAGTTGAGTTGAGAAACGTTCTTAGTAGTTATTAAAAAATATTCCAACTAAAATCCAATCCAATAACACGCCTAATTTTCACTAAACTCCCCGAAAACAGGTAAACATAGTCAAGGTCACAGCTCAACTAACCAGAGCTGCACTATAAAGATTCCAGCAGGTAAATATATTTTAGGCTTAGAAATAATCAAAGAAATCTTGTTTTACATACCTGAGCCACAAACAAAGTATATTACTGAGCTACGCTTTGGTTTCGCAGTAAGTTACCGCCCTAAGCCAATGAATCACCTTTTATACGGTTCTCCTTTATACGTTTTTTGAATTGGTCCCTGCAGAATCTAATACACATTAACATGTACCTCAGATACGTTTCTTTATTTATACGCTTTTTTCATGCAGTCCCTTCAAAAACGTATAAACGGTGCTTCACTATATAAAACACACCGCCAGCTCAGTTATTCCATCCGAGACCAGCAGTTTTGTGCTTTTTAGCACTCACCAGCCCGGAATAGGAAGTAACTGAGATGGAGGTGAAAAACCTCATAATGGAGCCGAGAGAACCAAACAAACTGGTAGTTAATGTAGAATTAGCACTCCAGATGTATGACCGCAGCAATGGTGCGGTTCAACTCAAAGATTGATGGCAAAGCATGGCATTTCGCAGTAAGTTACCGCCCTAATTGGGGCTGATGAGTGCTAAAAAACACGTCACTGCTGTCCTCGGATCGAATAGCTGAGCTGGCGGTGTATTTATGTATTATTTTATTGTCAAAAAATATTCACACCTCAGCGATTATTAGAGTCATCAGAATTTTTAAGAGTTACGGCAGAAATTCGAAAACCACTGCTGAAATGGATGATAATTATTCAAGGCTTTATGACATTTATTCACTCATGAATTTACTCGCATTGGTTTTCTTCCCAATAAGTGGTATCATAGTATTCATTTTCAAAATGATAAGTCAGCGATATTAAAGCACGCAATTGTAAAGATACGGTGTAAAAGAGTTTCCAAGTTAAATTAAAATCATTGTATGAAGTTGTGAGAAGCATGAGAAACAATATTTCGTAGAAATTTCATCGCTCCTTGCACTGTCAGAAAATTTCAAAACGTCACAGATAATTGTCAGGTAAAATTCCGGAATTTAACGGTTTCCACCTGTTTCCTGTGAAAAGCAAGTGTTTCGCATTCAGGTCAGGAAATTTTAAATAAATAAATGTAAAAACGAAATGTAGCTAACGGGAATATTAATTAGAAAATTATAAACCAATAAAGAAAAAAAGGAATGTAAACCATATTTGAAAGCTTTCTCATAGGTACAAGACCTGCGCAGGAAGGAATTAGATAGCTGAAAAAAAAAAAGCTGCTAAAGTTTATAATAAAAAACAAATTCAATAAAACTGAACCTCTGAGAAAAAAAGATTGGAAGGCAGAATAAACAAAAAAGTTAGGAAGACGAACAAACATAAAAGTTTTAGAAAGAAAATTAAAGACAAAAAAAAAAGAAAGAAGAATTGCCAACAACATTGCGAGAGCGAAAAAGTTTAAAATAAATAATGCAAGATAGGTTATAAAAAAAAGAAAAAAGAAAATTATAAAAATGAATGCCTAACAGCAGAGAAATAATGGAATAGCTTTGTTAAAACTATTCCTTAAAATATGGAAAGGTTCCCTAACTACTGTTCAGCGATGCTTTACTGCCGGTGCGTTAAGGGGTCTTAGGACCTTTAACCTTCAAAACTTTCGATTTTAATTCTGAACAATTTGAAGCTGTTTTTCTACGAAGTCTGTGTTTCTTTTTGCGCGTATGTTATCTCAAAATGTTAATTACATATTTCCATAAAACTTTACATGCATGTTTTCTGGCCTATCGTTGTTACCTAAACCTGAGTTTTAGTTAAAAACCATAGTTAATCTTTTTTTTTAACTCTTCCAACTCTTTGGTAAATGTTGATATTTATTTTTGAAATTTCAAAACGAAGTTTTTCTAATTTTTTTTTGGAATTCAGGTTCAGAACTTGAATAACGTACGTGGCGATACTTTAAAAATAATATTAGGATTACACAATATTAGGATTACACACGCAACATACAGTGGAAGCTGAAACATGCTAATTTTTAAACTTGAGAAAAGATAAATTTTGTTATGAATTTTTCCTAGTATATTTTTTTTTTTTGTGTGTAAATGTACTCGCATGTTACATTGTGTATTTTTCCCCAGATTTTCAGCTTTCAATTAGACTAAAATTTTAATCATAGCTTGCATAGAAATTTAGTTACCAGATTTCAAATAATGGGTATTTCTCGCGTCACGTTAACATTTTAAGAGTTCTTGAACCCCTCCTTAAACCTTTCAACCTCCTTCCACAGTCATGAACCTCACCCCAAAACTACCATACATCAAAAGAGAACGTATTAATTGTAAATTGATACTTGAAATGAATAAATATTTTGCTTGCCTTCGATTAGCAATCCTTTTAATGAATCATGTCGCTTCGATGCTATCACATTCCAGAGAGTTCAATCATTTCTCGATAAAGCATAGCTTTCTCTCTGCTGCAAAGATATTGCTGATTGGTAGTCCGATTTACGAATTAGGAGAAGTAAGCCCAAATCGGGTACGTTAAAAATGTTATCAGAAAAAATAGTTTATGTTTACATTAGACATGTTTTTTAGCCTTCAAAATTTTCTGTTGTAATCATTGCGTATATTCAACAGAAAAAAAATACAGGCAAATATTTATTTTTTATACAAAAGTCATCAACAAAATTTAACCCTTCCAAAAACCCATGAGATACGTCTAAAGCGTATAAGATTAAGTATAACGGATTAAATCAACTTCGACGGTATCGCAGCTCACAGCTTTGATACACAATACTATCCAAACCAGTAGGCTCATTCACAATAGTAGAAGTTCAGTTTTCCTGTGAAGGTAGGTAGTTTCTTCAGGCTCAGTTCCCATCATGCCTGTGTCGTTTGGATCAGAGGTAGGATCTGGTTTGTCGGGAGAGAATTCATGACGCCTTTGGCGTTTTTTGTTTTATTTTGTTTTTACTGACCACTTACATAATACTGATAAGTCTATAGATAATTTTCATAAATAAAGGCAACGCTGGTACACTGTAAAAAAATTCCGAGAATTACAAAAAAAAGAGAGGAAGTAAATAAATCAGCTTCAGATGCGTCGCCCCCTAACCCAACACTTATTTTGATCCCTCACTTTTTTAGTGCATCAGCCTGCTACGCCATCCACATTGACAAAGCTTCCAATGAGAGCGAATAAGTTTCTGGATTCCATTGATTTGCAAGAGTTGCAGGCAAGTTAAATTCATGGTACTTGTTTACAATTCTGTCTTAGCTTTGGCCATGTTTGCATTATGTTATATTCCGTTCTATGTTCATTATGTTGATGATTGCTTTGTTTTGCTTGGCGAAAACCATGTTGGTAATAATCTTTTACTTTCTACTCTAAATTCTATTGTTCCTTGCATCCAATTCACAATTAAAATGGAAACTGATAGTTCTCTTTCTTTTTTGGACGTCTTTATTACAAAAAGTAATGATGAATTTATGACTTCGGTGTTTCGTATAAGCCTTTTTCTGTTACAATACCTCCTCACAAATGCTCTTCTCATCCTCCAAACCAAAAGCTATCCTCATTCAAGGCTTTTGTGTTTCGTGCTTTGAACATCTGTTCTTCCACCAATTCTTTAAGTGCTGAGCTTTATCATCTTAAAACAGTGGCTTTCGATCGTGGTTATTCTCCTAACATTTTTGATTCAATTTATAATAAGCTAACTAAGCTCTCTCATTCTGACAAGGTTTCTGCGTCCAATGCTTCCTATACTATTGTTTTGCCTTATTATCCAAAAGTCAGTCATCAAGCTGCAAAGATTTTGAAGAAGTCTGGTTTCGATATAGTTTTTTCTCCGGTAAATAAGATAAAGTTTACAAACTTGAAGCACCCTATTGATTGTCACAGCAAACTGGGGTAATCATAGCATCTCCTGCAAGTGTGGACTTGGTTATGTTGGACATACTAAACGTGCTCTAAAGCACCGTCCGAAAGAGCACGAAAATTATTTTAAGCATAAAGAACTTGCTCGTTCTTCCTTCGATCAGCATTATTATACTTTTGGTCAGTGTTTTGATTTTTCATCTGAAAAGATTATTTGTAAATGTTCTTCGATTTATGACCTCGATTTCTGGGAAACTTACTATATTTGGAAAAATTCTCATTCTCTTGTCAATGATTTTTCCAGCACTCTATTTTTTCATGATATTTGGAAGCAATTTCTGTAATTGCTTTTTCGGTTTCTTCGTTGTCTCTCACTCTTTATGACTCCTGGCTCTGATTGGTTACCTCTCCCCCTTGCTCTAAACCCGGTGTTAACATGTCGTTTGCTGATTGGTTGTTTGTTGTCTTGTGTCTTGAATTCTTATTGGTTGGACCTCTTCGGTATAAATACCGGTGTCCACGTGGTTGTTGTCAGTTTTCTCGCAACTTTCCGTTGCATGGGTGAGCTTCTTGCACGGATGAAGAGGCTCCATTGTAGCCTTGAAATAGCTATGTGCTGTATTTTCTTCAAAATTTGTGCTTTATTTACGTTGGTTTTTCACTTTAATCATAAGCCAGATCAGTCAATATTGATCTAATCCTCTAGAGTAGGGGAATGTAGGGCAAAGTATGATGGTTAAGATCACTTACTTTTTTCAATATGAACAAATTGGAATTTTTATCTAAAATTTACAGTTCGAAAAGAAAGAAAAATATATTTTATAATAAAAATGTATATAATAACAATTTAATATTTCATAAAATATAGAAAAAAGTATTGGATTCGTGCAAATTTTTGAATTTTGATGGATTCGAACGTTTTGAGGTGTGCTAAGTCCATTTCGACCACTTTTTTAAAAAATGTCTGTCTGTCTGTGTGTGTGTCCATGTGTGTGTTACGTATGTGTCTGACCAGTTTTTTGTGGCCGCTCTACAGCAAAAACTACCTCATGAAATCGAACAAAATTTGGTACACAGATGTGCCCCTATGTGAACTTGTGCCCATTGGCTTTTGACGTGAATTCCTCCAAGGGAGGTGGAGCAATGGGACGTGTTTTGAGTTTTGCGTGACTGCTATTACGAAGGAAGTAACTGGCGGAATCAAACAAAATTTGGTCCATATGTTGCCCTAACAGGAACAGGTGTTGATGCAATTTTGGTGTCAATAGCTCAAACGGAGGTTGAGCTGTAGAACGTTTTCTGTCGTCATTTGTGACTGCTGTGTCTCAAGAAATAATGAAAGGAATCAAACAAAAATTTATCAAAAGTAGCCCTTAGAGGGTATAGGAGCTGATTCTATTTTGGCATCAACAGCTGAAAAGGGGGTGGCGCAATCGAACGTTCTTTTTTTCCATTGTGAGTGCCATATCTCAAGAAGTAATGCTACGTTCTGGATGAAATTTAGAATAAATGTGAATCCATATGCAAACAGGCGTTGGTTAAATTTTGGGGCTAATCGCTCCATGGGGGAATGATTTTTTTTTGTGTGTGAATAAAAATAGCTTTATTATTGCAACAATAAGAAAGATAAATCGTAATAGACTGTCGTTTCGTGTGATTTTAATTGTTTGAAAATGACCAGAAAATCGCGATGATTTAAACTATTTAAAGTTGCCATCATGTGTTTGTAAACAAATAAATGTTTGTAATTGTTTTAAGCAAGGCTTTAAAAATAATTTTCAATTTTCATTCTTTTCTTTGCCTTGGAGATAGATCGGGAATTGGGATGATCGTCAAGTTTTGGAGTGCGTAATTTTGTTTTTGTTGGAAATATTGCTTCCTCGTCAAGCATGGGGAGGGATCAGAATTATAAGAAAAAAGTTTCGTGATGGCCACAACATACTAGTTTTTTTTTTGTGTGTGTGTGTGAATAAAAGTAGCTTTATTATTGCAACAATAAGAAAGAGAAATCGTAATAGACTCTCGTTTCGCGTGATTTTAATTGTTGGAAAATGACCAGAAAATCGCGATGATTTAAACTTTTTAACTGTTGCCATCTTGTGTTTGTTAAAAAATATATGTTTGTAATTCTTTTAAGCGAGGCTTTAAAAATAATTTTCAATTTTCATTCCTTGCTTTGCTTTTGAGATAAATCGGAAATTCGCAACTCCAATAAACTATAGGGGGCGCTGCAGCCACTGTTTAATGGCGAATGAAAAAGGTAAAACAAACACACGCCGTAACTTATAACTTGCTTTGACACTTAATGAATGACAGTAATTTTTCATCTTGTTTGTGGGGAGCATTCTTTTCTATTCTTCTGAAATTACATTGCATCACAAACTGTCTGAAGGCTGTACTTTACCCGAAAGAAAACATGTGGAATGGAATGTTTTACCTTAATCTTTGGTGTTGTTAATCACCGCAAGGTAGCGTGTTCGAGCTCTGGAGTTGCGAATTGGAATGGTCATCAAGTTTTGGAGTGTGTAATTTTGTTTTTGTTGGGAATATTGCTTCCTCGTCAAGCATGGGGAGGGATAATAATTGTAAGAAGAAAGTTTCGTGATGGCCACAACATACTAGTTTATAATAGAAATAAATATCAACGAACTTCAATTCGCAAACCATAAATTAAGAATTGAAATATTCCACTGAAGATATTTTCCATTTACTAATAAGAGTCGACAGAGCTTTCCCAGACTTGCTGATGAAAAAATTGGTTCATGTGACTGGTGGGAGGCTTGACAAAAACTTTGGCAGCATGGTTGCTAGATGGCAACATTATCTATAGTTTGGCACTCGACATATATTTTAAGACGTTATGTGTTTTCATTATAATTTTTTTCCAGGTGCAGAGATTGAACTGTTTTTCTTTTAGTTATGCATTATTTTGACATTAGTAATTAGTTTTTGATCACAGTTTTCAGTAACTTTTATTTCATTCGGAACTGCTACGTCAGCGTTGGCGTGAACGTAATGGCGTAAACGTTTTGCGTTAACGCAAAAATGTACTAATCGGTATCTTAAATTGAAATTGTAGGTAAAAATCTTACCGTTTGCCGATTTTTTTCGGGCACTTGCATCTTTAATTGCTTAGAGAGTTATTGAAATTGACTAAAGAAAATGCACAGTACTATCTAAACGAAAAAAATCACTATATTAACAAATTATTTACAACTTAGAATAACAAATTTAAAAATCGGACTCCATAAAAGATCATTCTTCCGTGTTCCATCAATTCTATTTATTTTATTTCTCGCGGGCGTTGATCGTCTGCTACGATCAACGCTCGCTATTGCGAGGATATCCACCAGTCACATGGTTTGGTTTATGAGCAGCAAGAGGGTTGCCATAGCTCGGTCTATTCTTATTTTTAGTCTATGATATTTTCTGCAATTTCAATTTAAATAAACGAGGAATTATTAAAATAAATGGTGCAGAGGGTAATTTCGACGGTAAATTTTCCTCTTTTATGAAACTTGTCAAAAGAAAAAAAAACCACATCGCCAAAATATTGCTAATGTCGTAAATATTGCACACGTCCTTTATTCTTCCTCTACCTATTTTAAGGAATTTAAGGAATGGACTCATTTCTTTTTTGATGGATAAGTGCCTCAATCTCTTGGTCGGACAATAGCAGTTTTTACATCAAGTTAAAAAAAAATCGGATTAAACATTAAAGCTCAGAAGTATTGACATGGGCTGCGATAAGCACAAAAAAAATCTGATTTTAAACTTAAAACTGATTTTTACCGAACATATGCTTAACATTTTCATTGAAAATAATTAGAGCATGCAATTACGATAACTGAATGCATCTTTTTCAAAAGCAAAAACAGTGCAGATTAAACTTTTATTGATTACGTATTTTCTTCCAGACTAAAGTAATTTATTTAATTCAGAAAGTTCTTGCAGTTGATACTTCTTTTAAATCATTTCCTGGAGGAATAGAGATTGAGAAGCAATAGTATTTAGATAATTAATTTTAATTAAAATACAGCGAGTTCACCGCAAATGTAATAATTTCTTTACAGTACGATTGGAATTTCATGCTCCAAAATTATTTTTTTTCTTCGGAAATAAAAAAGTATTATTATCTAATAAATTATTTGAAGCACTCCTCAGATTGAAGCTTAGTAACTATTAATGTGCATGTGTTTCGAATTCTTGGGAAACCTCTTTATCAGAAAACATGTACCACTGTGTGATTTCCTTCATTTCTTGGTATCGTTTCTCACTGTAAAAACGATTCAGAAATGTTCCTGAAAAAAAGTAGGCAGTTGATGTACAGTCATAGAAAAAAAAACGAAACACTTGATCATATTCCAAGTCTATTGACACTGGAGACACGTGTAAGGTGTTATTGTTTCAGGAATAAAAAGTTCTACATAATTATGTTAAAAAATTGTTGTTAAGGGGTCGTCTTCACATTAAAACGAGCATCAACTTCAACTTTTTCAATGGGAACCCCCCTTTTTTATCACATATTTGTGATCAGCATCCTTTTTTAACTTTGTATACAAAGTTTTGTTTAATTCGATTCAGCCGTTACTTCAGAATCGTTTTTTGAAAAATTCCTCTTGTAATGTTAAAACGTATTTTAATATTTTTACTCATAACACAAAAACTAGAGTAGGCACGGCAAAGATTGTTTTTTTTATATCAAAATATAAATCGGCCCAATAATAAAAACATAATTTACAACACCTAAAATGTAAGTTTAATTTTTTTATGAATTATTTTACTATTTTTTGAAAAAAATATGATCTGAAACCACATTAAATTTTAACAGAAAAACAAACTAGAAGAGCTTTTGAGTGGGAATCCAAAATTTGAGCTCAAAATATTCAGTAATTTTTGCGCTATGCTTAAAAATTCATTTTTTCCTACTTTAAGAGGGGACCGTATACTATTTTAAACCAAAAATAATGAAAATTGGTTTCCTCGTATTAAAAAAAAAATGTTCAACAAAATATGCAAACCAATTATAACGTGGTTTTTCTACATTAGAGTTACGTCTATGAGTTTTTTAAATGCATAAATTTATTTGCTGTCTCTGCAGAAGAACAACATTGCAACCGTCAGTTTTTTTGTGGATAACGTTCAAACGTCAATGTGTAAATAATGCGAAACACTACTTCATTGCCTAATAAAAGAATATTTTATGAACTTTTTTAAATTAAAAGCTACACTTAAAATATGTCTTTGTTTTTCTTTCCTTCTGCGTTTAGCCATTGCCTTTTGTAAAACAATAACAGAAAAAAATTAACATGCACAACATTTTCACAGAAACATACAATAAAACCTCATTGTCTTGCTACTCATGTTGCAATAGACAGTGTAGAATTAATGGCTCTTCCCGGTGATAATTTGCTAAAAGGAAAATTTTTTGCCTCGTCTAAATCGGGAAAAAGCACTCGAAAAATAGCAGACAGGGTGAAGTTTCATCTTTAACAGTATCCAGATGGATCAATAGGTAATATTTGCTCTTAGATAAGTTTACTGGTTTTTTTTAAATTATTATTATTATTATTATTATTATTTTGTAAGTTGTTTGAATAATTTTCAATGTGTTAAGATCTAGGAGAGGAAATGTCAGTCGCAATAGTGGACCGCGTGCTTTGAGCCGTATTCTGCACGAAAGTAGTAGTTGTGGCTAATTATGAACTATTTTTTTCGACTTCGTTAAAGATTTAACAAAACATTAATTTGCGTGTTAGATTAAGTTGAATTTTGTCTATTCTTAATTATAATTTAAATACTTATTTTTCTATTTACTTTCTTAATCATTGTCCGTGCATTTCACATTAAAATTATTCTCGGAAGACAAACATAAAATTTCAAATCATTTTCTTTTTTGAATAACATGGAAAAATATCGACAAAAAAATTTTTTTGTCATAAACTACTAGATGCCTATCTTGTATATTAAATTCATGTCCTTCAGAATCCAATAGCTGAATATTCGGCTCCACCTTTATGACATTGGCAGTGTAATTCTACATTCTGATCTTACTCTTTAAGCAAACAAAGAGCCACATGGACCAGCTACGAGGGCTGAATGTGGCCCGCGTTTTCACTGCGATACAATTGCGGTTTGGTTACCTCATTAGATGTCTGTTGAGGGTCCTATTAATAAGCACAACAGCCCTGACCACACACAACCGAACAATGAAGCAGGTGTCATCTCATTGAAGCTGAGAGTGCCTAAAAACTGGTGGATGAAGAAAATTTATCTCACCAGTGAGATGCTGTAAACATCCAGCAGAAAAATTTACTTTACCTACCAGTTTATTCGCACTCTCAGCTTCAATGAGGTGACTTCTGCATCCCACACGATTAGTTCCTATTCCAGTCTGCGAAAGCCGCAGCAAAGACGAAATTGTAGCCTTTGTATAGATTAACACGCCTGCTTGTAGTATTGCTGTAAGTGCGCCAGCCTAATACCTGGTTCTAAAGAATATGTACGTTTGCAAGTGTATAGTACGCGAAACAAAATCAAATAATGGTAAGTTTTGTTTGCAAGTGCAAAGTTACAAAATCAGAGAAATGACAAGAAGTCTGATTCGGTTCACCATAGTTTAAGCTAAAATAACTTTTCTCTTTTTAAATTACGGGTTGGACCATCTCGAATCTCGTTGGCAGAAACAGCATTGGGAAATTACATTCCTAAATTGCTTTTAAGAGTCATTACATGTTTAACTAAAAACGCCAATTGTGTTACGCCTTTTTAATAATGCCACGCATTATGATCTTCCGCATCAAATTTGGATTTGAAAGAAATTCTCTTTTTTTGATTACAAAAAACCCGCTAGAACAATTACTGTGTTTGTCCACTGTGTTAATTCAAATAACCAAATTTTTCCCAAATAAAAAGTTCGAGTATGAACGGTTTGCAACGGGTATTTATATTTTCCTGTTTCTGTTTTATTTTTTAGATTGATACTTCGTTCATTTTATGTGTTTAGAGCAAATTTTCACGGAATAAATGGACCTTGCTTTGCTCGTGTTTCCAATTTATTTAATGCTACGTCTTCCCACGTTGTGCGGTATATTTTTTATATTTTTCTGTGCGATGGCCCAAACTTCTGCCGATGTTCTGCGAAATTAAAAACGCGCAATTCCATTTTACATCAAAAGATTTTCTATTCATTCCAAAACAAACCTATAACATAGGTGCAATACATTTATCAAACACATTCACATCATGATTCTAGGTATGAGGTTGGATATTTACATTTCTATGAGGCTAATTTGCTGAATGATTATATAAGCAATCCAATAGGTTCATATTAGAAAAGGCAATAACTTCCATCACTTTTAATTTGTCATTATTCAATTTACTAAACAACGATCTATACGATGGACCAGCCAAACCCCATCCTTCTTTCTTAGGTTAATCCAGATAGACAAAAATCAGTAAATATTTTAACTTTTTTTATCAAAAAAAAAAAAAAATCGACCGTAAACCACCGCTTTTTGGCGTAAATTTATCGCCCAAAAAGTATCGAATTACAGAAAAAAAAGAGAACTTCAAAAAATCATGAATTGAGCTGGATAATCTCGATCTTTTCTTTGTTTACATTCCGTTACTTGAAAGCCGCGATCTTGAAAGAAGCGTTTTCAATGCGGTGACGGTCCCTAAAACGTTTTTCGTTAATAACTCCTGATCTACTGCACGGATTGCAGTGAAATTCGTACCCTGGCTGTATTTTGATGTCTAAACATAATTTTGCAGTAAAAAATAGGGGTTCCCATTTGAAAAATCATGAGTTGGTGCTCATTTTGCTTTGTATATGGTCCCTTAGCAAGATTTTAACTACGTAGTTTTAAAGAGAGACTTTAAACCTTTGTTTCCTTTCTAGCATGAAAAATGGCCGAATAATTAAAAGTGTTTGGTTTTTTTTTCTATGACTGTACCCAATTTCTATCAATAATTTCTATAATCTCGCAAACACCAGGAACATTTTCCGCTAAAATTCAGTAACCCTTCTGAAATTATCCCGAGAAGTCCAGAAATCTTCCCGTTTAAAGCCAATTGTGTTTCTAGAACTTCAGAGAAATCTTAAGTAGGGATAATACAACAGATTAGCACCTTCTTGAATATCAAGACAGGTCAAAAGCAGTATTGCAAATATGGTGAAAGCTAGGCCAGAATTGGAAGTAAGAATCGCACATGATTACAATTCTTGCAAAGCTAAGTAGTTTAAGAACTTATTCGCTCCCTCTGGGAGCTTAATCAGTCCAGACGAACCATTAACAAAGCGAGGCCGATAAACCTAATAAATACTCATCTTTAACTAATAAATGCTAATCCTTAAACTTGGTGCTAAAAATATTTCGTACAACAGAGAGAAGTCTGTAGTCGCGCAACTTGTAGCAATTCAGGAAACATTTTTAAAATGATACTTGATATTTTCAGAAAGTGGAGAAAAACCATTGAAATCCCGAAACGTTACACGGAAATACTCAGTAACGTTTCGGAATTTTTTTACAGGCTTTACCAATTGTATTCTTCTTATTTTATTCCGTTCATTGGATATTACAAATAAATATGTAGACTAGTTTAGCCAGCAAACGTTGCTCTGCCACATAAATATTTTCTAGTGAATATTTTGGTTGTTAATTAAAAAATAACAAATGTATTGAAAGATTTTGGGGAGATCTTTGACAGAAAGAGGAATGGAGCGCTGTAAGCGATGATCACAGAGAAAAACAATAAACCAGCAACCATTCATTTTCTCAGTACAGTAATACACACACAAATAGACAAAATTTTTGTTTCGTTCAAAATTTGGCACGTACAACTTTGTGATACAAAACGAATACAGAATAAAATGACGCTCCGCAAAACGTCGGAAAACTCTCAATGATTAAAAATAAGTTTGTTATTATCTTAGGTTTGTCTACAAATAAAATTAATCTAAGCAAGGCTTTTACAATGACTTTCAATAATAGTTTTTACAATGATTTTCAACAATGGTTTTTACAATAAATTTCAACAATGGTTTTTACAAGGATTTTCAAAGGAAAGTTCTGGATAGGGACACCCTGATTACCTAGTGGTATGAAATATACTTTACGACCAATTCTCATACTTACCAAATATACCAAATACAAATAAAAATTTTCATTAAAATGGGTCGAACCGTTTCGGAGGAGTTCAAACACGCCTCGGTCAAACTTCACAATTTGTTTACTTACGTATTTTCAACTAACAAGAAACTGATGAAGAATCCCTCACGAATTTCAATCTGATCCCATCAAATTCAGTCCCACTGAATTTCAGTCTAAAAAGAAAATCTCACACTTTATCTTTTTTTCTTATCGTTTCAATCATTTGCTCACAACAAGAAGCATGTGTGTAAAGGGACCGTATGCTCACTCTGTATAGTTTAAATAGAAATAGAAAATTATGGAATAAAACTATTCCGGGATCATTTGAAATTTTTGTGCTTCAAAACGTTGATTATTTTAATTTTCAGCACAAAGGTATTTATTCGTTATTAACACTCTAGTTGAAATTAGCAAACTAAATTAGTCTATTTTGATTAGTGTATTATACTGTAATTTACCAACTTGTTTAAAAAAATGAATTCTTCATAAGTTTCTTAAAGAGGCCAAAAGTAGTAGGAATATTTATACATGACATCTTTTTTTTTTAAATATTACTAAAAAGATTGCACTTCGAGGATCAAGAATTTCAGTTTAAATAACAAAACATAACTTTTAATCTTTGCAAAAATGATTTTTCTGCTGAAGCAATGTAGCAATTTAAATTTTAGCTAAAGCTGTGCACTGTAAAAAAATTCCGAAACATTACTGCGTATTTCTGTGTAACATTTCAGGGATTCAATGGTTTTTATCCACTTCCTGGAAAAACCAAGTATCATTGTCAAAAAGTTTCCTGAGTTGCACGAATGCATACTTGTCACTGTAGTGAAAAATATTTTTAGCTCCCAGTTTAATTAACTGAGCGTATTTATAGGAGTATCAGCTTCAGTTTCGTTGTGACCCGTCCAGGCTGATTAAGCTCCGAAAGGGAGCGAATAAGTTCATGAACAACGTTCACTGTAAAAACGATTCAGAAACGTTCCTGGAAAATAATAGGCAGCTGATGTGCCCAATTTCAGTCAGTAACATATCTTACAAAAACCAGGAACGTTTTCTGATAAAAGTCAGTAACCTTTCTGAAATATTAAGAAATCTCCCCTATAAAAGCCAGTCGTGAACCTTCTACAAAAATTAAACAGGTGTAATTTATTTGATTAGGACCTTCCTGATTTACCAAGAAAGCTCCAGAAGTATTAGAGCAACCACAGCCACGCTACGCGAAAAGTGCCAGCAATTCCTGCCTCGCAAAGCTGTAGCTATCCAATGACTTATTTGCTCCCATTGGAAGCTTAGTCCATCCGGATGGGCCGTAAACAATCTAACGCCGATACACTTGATAAACAAGCTCCGTCAATATTTAATGTGGTAGCAAAAAATATTTTTCACACCAGTGCAAGGTCTGCTTTCGTGCATCTTTTAGGAATTCAGGAAACTTTTTTGCGAAGATACTTGATTTTTTAGGGAAATAGGTGAAAACCTCTGAGATCACGAAACGTTCCACGGAAATAACCAGTAACGTTTCGGAATTTTTTTACAGTGTTTATTTGCAAGAATTGCAGGAGAGTGAAATTCTTGATGCTTACTTGCAATTCCGTCTTAACGTTGGTCATGTGTGCAATATTGCATTTGGAGCTTTCTAGATGAATCAGGAAGGTGCTAAACTATACCTACGTAAGATTACTCTAAAATCGTAGAGGCATGACTGACTATAAATAAAAAGATCTGAGTATTTCAGGAAGTGTGTTGATAAGAGATAATTTAAAGAATGTTACTGAATTTTAGCGGAAAACGTTCCTGGTTTTTTCAAGATATGTTACTGGCAGAAATTGGGCACATCAGCTGCCTAATATTTTCCAGTAACGTTTCTGAATCGTTTTTATAGTGTGACAGTTTTCAATAATTAATGCCAGAGAAGCAATTCGTGCGCAATGCAAAAATTTGTTAAAACGCAATAAGAGTCCATGTGTTTACTAGAAACAGAGATTTCATCTGACATGGATTAAAGTCTTTTTTAAAACTACGTAAATTACGTTTTAACAAGGGACCATATGCAAAGTAAAAAGAGCACAATTTCTAAATTTTTAACTATGAACCCCTATTTTCAACTACATAAATGAGTCCCTGAGACTCATTTATGTCAGTCAAGCAGTTAAAGTACAATATTGCATCGCATTCCGACGAGTAGAACAAACGATATAGGCGAAAAACTATTCACGTACCAACACCACATTGAAAATGGTAACTTTAAGGTCAAAACTTACCAACCAATGCTAACGAGTATCTTAATATTAGTTTAGTTTTTCAAAGAAAATAAGTGAAGTTATTGGCTATAATGCATTAACTTTAAGAAATTGATCAAGGCCTTTCAGTTTTTGTTAAAATTATTAATTTTAACTCAATTTGACCGAATAGAACGTCATGAGTACAGATTTAAAAAAAAAAAGAAAGAAAACTTTATTATTCTAACAATTTGCTCAAGACTTTACTTTGTTGGAAATATAATTACCTTTACGCATTAGTGCAGGCTCAATGTATATCCTGGAACACTAAACTAACTAGGATGAGCAATAATGTTAAAACTGAGGCCTTTGGAGGAGATTGTTATCCCCAAATCCGTGCCACTGCATCTGTTGCTTCACATTTTTTTACAACGCATTTTATATACGATTGAAGACGCAAGCGTAACTAAGAGCTTCAACTGCAAGAATTCCATCTTGTCTCGACCAAGACACCCTTCCCCCCTCCACCACTCACAACCAGGAACGTGTGACATAAAAATAACTCTTGTGCAATAGTGAAACATCATAAGTGCGTGATTCCTTTCTTCTTTTGACCAATTTTCTTCCTTCTTCACATAGAAATCAACATCCTCTTTCTCAGTTAGAAAACATTATACAGACCCTCAAACGGAAGAAAAATCGATATTTTAGCATATCATAAAAACTATTGAATGTTTTGAGCTCAAATTTTAGATACCTTTCTTCAAAATTTTTTTTTCATCAACATTTAATGTGGTTCTGTATTATATTATTTTGAAATATTATAATTTCGTAATTCATAAAAAATTCAAAATTTTAATTTTGATTGAATAAATTACGTTTTTATTGCTGGGTTGATTCATACTACACTGTAAAAACGATTCAGAAATGTTCCTGGAAAATAATAGGCAGCTGATGTGCCCAATTTCTGCCAGTAACATATCTCGAAAAAACCAGGAACGTTTTCTGCTAAAATTCAGTAACCTTCTTGACATTATCCTGAAACATCCAGAAATCTTCTCGTTTAAAGCCAGTCGTGTTTCAGAACGTCAGAGTAATCTCAGGTAAGTTTAATATAATAACTCCATAAACAGTATTACAATCATAGTAGATTTGCAAGTAAGTATCAAGCACCTTGATTGTAATTCTTGCAAAGCTACGTAGTCCAAAGATTTATTCGCTTTCTTTTGAGAGCTTATCAGTCCAGACTAGCAGCAATTGAAATAAAATAGATACACCTTATAAATACTTTCGGTTAATCTTTAAACTGGGAGCATATATATATTTTTTTTAACCACAGAGAGAAGTCTGCTTTTCTGCAACTTGTAGCAATTCAGGAAACTTTTTGAAAATGATACTTGATATTTCCAAGAAGTGGATAAAAACCATTGAAATCCCGAAATGTTACAAGGAAATACTCAGTAACGTCTCGGAAATTTTTTAGTGTAAACAAAAAAGAAAAAAAAAAAAAAACAATAAAAGCACAATATTTCCCGTATCTAAGTGGTATAGAAATTATATGCAAGAGTATGAAAAATCTTTTTAACATTACGGGTAGGTTTTTTTCTCGATCAAATTGTGAAGCAATCGCTGAGCAAGTTAAACAAAATTTTGAGTTCAAAGTGAAATGATGCTGCTGCTTACAAATATGAGATAAAAAGAAGGTTTCCTGCAGAAATTTTAAAATATGATGCTTATTTCAATATGAAGACGACCCCTTAAAAATAATTAAGCAACCGAATTATGTAGAGTACATTATTTCTGAAAAAATGACGCTTTTACCATATGTCTCTTGCGTTAATACACTTCGAATACGAACGCGTGTTTCGTTTTCTTCTAAAGCAAAACACAAAAATTCTAACAGGGCTTCAAAACACAGTCATGTATGATTATAGAGAAGTCGAAACGGTCTAACAAAGTTTTTGTTGCAGCCGTAACTTTGTTATGAAAAGTTAAATTTCATACAGTTAAAACTTGAAGGGGGATGAAAGGTACCACGTTATAGCCATTGATTCAATGTATAAGGCTTCGTTATAAACGGGAGTGATTACATGATCTAATAAAACATATGCATCCAATGTGATAGACAGTCGAAGATTTGAAATAGGTGGAAATTCAATTTTACTGCATAAGTATCTATTTTCGTTCAACTACCAGTTGAACTTAAGTTTTATCATTAATACTTTATTATTAGTTGGCAGGTCAGTGTATTTTGTTCTGTGCGAATTTTCTGTTTAGTGCGAGTTCATCGGGAACTGTGCTTGGTGGACTGAAAGGTGTCTCTAGTGTTAATTGTTTTCGAATACGAACGAGTGTCTCGTTTTTTTTCTTCTATGGCTATACAATGTATATGTAAGACGACTTCCAGATTGCATTGATCAAAACTGAGAGAAAATGTTATCTATTGTCTGCATGTGTACACATAAAATGTTCATATATTTGTAGAATAATAATATTAACTCTACAAATATTTCCAATTATAAAGAAAGGCAATCTCTACTAGCTTGATCTTCATAATTAGAGTCCACTACAAATGTCGCGTAAAGAAGAAATGTGAACTGAGCAAGAGTACCAACCAGATTCAAACAGGAACAGTAAACACAAGATTTGAATTTTTTGGCATATTGAATTTAAATAATGTTTTTCGCGGACACGTGTGTGTGTGTGTGTGTGTGTGTGTGTGTGTGTGTGTGTGTGTGTGTGTGTGTGTGCAGGGCATAGACGCCACCGCCCAGGGATTGTCTCGCTCGCCGAGGCCCGTGGACAGTGGAGTTCACAGAGTTAAGTTTTATACTTAAGTCTCAAATGAACGCAAACGACTTGTAACCATGGCGCCAAAAATTTGTCTTCTTGATAAATATTGAAACACCGAGCTAACTTATTCCCGACACCATGGTTAGTTGAAAAATCCGAACACCAACTTTGGTCAAGTGAGGAAAATAAGCAATTCGTGATTACTCAATAACAGTTGTAATAACCCTTACGCATACAAACAAAGCAACGACCAGTAAACTCGCCACGCATAAACTAAATAGGAAACCTTTGAGCAACCCGTGAATAAGTAGCAGCTTCGTAATGTGAATTGTATTCGGAATGAATAATTAGCTGTACCTTAAGCATTACAATTAGGAAGTGAAAACTTTGAATCGTTCATGGGTCGTTCAACCCATTCGAGTCGTTCATGGGTTCAGAGGCTTTTCTCTGGTATCGTAGAAACGACTCTACTGGTAGGCAAATCAACGTCTATTTCTTCCCTTTTTCAACTTGCGAGTTATCTGCAAGACGCATTATTGAGATCTGCGAGAAGAATACCTCACCCGCACAAACGCAGCTGAGCTTAAAACAGAGGAAAGACGTTTTGATAGAGGGTATCGATGTGCTCCAGCAAAACTTGCACCATTCCAAGTGTCAAGAAGTAAAAAGAATTTTTTCGTTGATTAGGGCCTAAATATCTTGTAATTATCAGGAAACCTCTTAGCAATTCGTAAGCAGAAGTTTCTTAGTGAAGAATTATTTTAGTTTTTATTTCAATCGCGGCTGGCTTAAACGAACACAATTCTGCAACCCAAAAAAATACAAAACAACATAAAATAAATATGCATAAGTGCAACTAAAAAAAGGTAGCAATTAGGAAATAAATCAAACTTTTAAAGAAAATAAAAAGTCCTCTAGACTCCCAATAACGGGAGTAGATAGATTTTCCCCTCAAGATTGGGCAGAGAAGAAGTTAGTCCGCTGCCTCAGAGCGTCACTGCCACAGAGGGGGCAAGCAGGGCTGAGTTCGAAAACAATGAAGTTGAGCATAGAGGCAATCGTGCATGGTAGTCAATTGAAAATCTCTTAGTAGCTTTTTGAAATCTCGAAAACGTATTGTATTCCAAAGTACAGCCCTTTCAGAAGAAAGGCATATTTATCCAGCATTTTTATTTCAGGAAACTTTTAAATCCGAAGTTGCTGTAAGTGCTTGGAGTTACTGTTTTATTGACACTATAAAAGGGGAGCTGAGTCATCCGACATTTTGGTTACAAATTGGTCGGCGTTCAAAATTAATATTTGTACAAAAGCCTAGTTGCAAGAAAGTGGTGACGAAGCTTTAGAATTTTGCCTGATTAATGTTTGATTATTTTATTCTGTAAATGTAGAAGATTTAATTAATACAAATTAAAAACAAAGAAAGGAATGAGAAGGAGGTTCATTTCAGTAAATATTTCAAGATACATTTTTGTTGAATTTGTAAACAAAATTATTGTTCTAGATTTACTAAAATAACCAAACATCAATTTGGCAATGCATCACAAGGCGTTTCTCCTTATGAAATGATTAAATGATTACAACTGTCATTTTAGCGAAACTCGTAAAACTGTAGCTAGTTCTACGCCAGAACGTACAAAGTTTTAAAATAATGGGTTAATCATGTCAACTGGTAAATGCTATTCTACGTTTTAAAGTGTTCCGGCAAATGAGTAAGATTACATTGAAAATGTTATGATCTTGCGAGGAATGAAAGGATTATAACGTTCATTTTAACGAATCTTGTAAAGTATTATCTTGTAAAGTTAATTACATTTTTCACTGGGAAGTAAAGTTTGATGTCTCTTGAATAGGAAATGAACTGAATCATTTTCTTTTAAAACCTCATAAAAACGAAACAAAAAATGTTGCACACCATGATATTCTAAAAAAAAATCTGCATAATATTTATTTAAAACAGATTTTTTTCAACCCGAACAAGTTCGGGACGTGCCACTAAGTAAATAAATAAAGACTTCCGTTATGTTAAAAATGTCACCAATTATGAAAAATTATTTACGTTGAATCAGAAATGGACGAGTTAAGAATTCTTTATTTAAGCAGTTCTTAATTTAGCGTTCTTTCCCTTCTTCTTTCATTCAGAATATGAAATGAAGAATTCAAGTTCTACTAACTGCTCGTAAAACAGTTTTCCTTTTTAAGTACATCTGAGAGCATTGTAGAAAAGTTTTTTTTTTTTTGTATACATATTTTTTTATAACTCTGATTCTCATACAATTCAACATACGGCATCACGAAAAATATTTATTATTATTTACAAAAGCAAAAGTACATATTATTTGAAATTCAATTAAGCATAAATAATCGTGCTTGAGAAATTAATTATATCCGCTTCTTGTTTCTCTTGCTTCATTATTAGAAAAGTTAATCAACACTTTTTCTTTTATTGAAACTAATTTTAAGCTTTGTAAAACTGGTTTCTTTTTTTAGCACTTAACTCCAGAGGAAGCGCATTTTGACGGCATTAAAAAGGATTTAAAGGAGGCATTTTTCATTGTTAATGAATCACAATTACATTTCATTGGATTTGACGTAGTTAATCCACTGAGAGGTGTTCTTGATAAATGTAATTGATCGTCTTGTATAGAAGTAAATATAAATGGAAAATAACACTTCTTTCATTATTATCTTAATCTTTTTCTTGCACTTTTGTGTATTTCTGACGAAAATGAGTAAAGAAAAAAAAAAAGCAGTTAAAGCGAGAAATTGTTTTTGAAACATGAAAAATATGTTTGCAAGATTTAAGGTAATTTATTAAAAACAAATATTCAGCACCAAAATTTGATAAGTTTGCGCCAAATTTATTCATGTGATTTTGACTCATGATACATTTTGGTTCAGCCAGCGGGCCGCGTCCAACATACCTTGTGCGTCTAGTTAACCCAGTGATGAGATGCGTTAAGAGTCTGGAGTCGGTAACCTGGGTCCTTCTATCCATATAGAGTCCTCTTGTGCGTTTGTTCGAACCGCTAATGAGGAGAGGGAGCTAAGTAATAATAACTAATGTTCTAAAATTTTCGTTTTTGTCATCTTTCTAATTGATACGATGATTTACCATTAAAGTAAAACTTCTCGATATATGAGATGCCAAATTTGAGATCATTGTTTCGTTTTACTATGGAATGCTCTTAGAGCAGGAATCAAAATGGAGGGAACAATGGAGGGGCGTATTAAAAGCTGACCCAAAGACCCCAAGTCACGTGACACAACAACGAGCGAAAGAAACCTGATTTCTTCCAATGCTTTGCTTTAAAATCTATCACGTGACTTGGAATCGTCTTTTCATGAATGAAAGTCTGTATTCCCTCCATTCCATCTCTTCGCAATGGGAACGTGCAGTACATGACTTTCTGCAACTTGAAAACTCCTCAGAAGAAAAGCCAACGGTAACTCGTTCTCTCCCATTTTGAGACGGATTAGCACGAAAATTTTCTTCTGCTTGTGTTTTGACCCCTCAGTTCACTTTAATTATATATATTTACAAAAGTTTATAAAAATCACTGGTAGCAACGCAGTTAATGCTCATTAATTGACTAAAACCGGTTTTAATGTATAATAGATACAACACTGTCGCCATTATTTTTAATATACTATGGACCATTATTTTTAATACACTTGGTAAAAATAGTCTCTAAGCATTGTAAAGATAAAGTAGATCCTAATCACAACAAAAGGAAGCAATTATTGCATATAGTTTTCTACTTCATCATATGTCCTAAACCATTAATTGAGTGATTTGAGCCGAACCGTTTACTTGGCTATCATATACATTTCACAGAAGTTTGGGAAACTTCTGAAAAACAAATGTTGCTTAAAAATTACGGCGACCACCTTAAACACACATTGTTTGCTGAACCTTGCGTAAACCTCACTTGCAAAATCTCAAGGCCGTAAGTGTAATTTCTCCTGTTGATTTTTGAATACAAATCGATTGTATTTAATAGAAATTTGGGAGTGAAAATTAAAAAAAAAAATGCAACGTACATTTTTTTCCCCTGAACCTCGATAAAATTTCTTCGCAAGTGTCTGGACTTCATTTAAAATTACCTGCCATGCCTCAGAATCTACGATGAAAATAACACATAGTTCCCAAATAAATACCGTCTTATAAATGCTTTACACACTGTTAGAAATGCGTGAAAAAATATAAAAATCAAGGGTGAATAACTACATCAAATAGATATATGGGTAGTTCATAACAATGAGCAATGCGATGTAACACATATTGGTGTTAAATTACTACAGTTTATTCTCGAAACCAATCAACATTGTAAATAATATTAAGTGTATTTGTTTTTATATTTAAATTTAAGTTCCTCACGGACTTACTTGCTCGGATTTATTAGAGCATTTAAAACCGATACACCAAGCTATTGGTATAGGTGCGGGAGTCTGTGAGGGTATCAAATGTCGGATGTATAGGCAATTTTCTAGAAAAATGCAATTTCTTGTCTCAGGCTCTTAGTTACCTTAGAAAAGCGTTTTCTAATGCCTTTTATTATTATTATTTATTTTTCACCTTTTCAAGGAAAAAAAACTAAGTACTACGCATTCATGTGCAGGTTTAATATCAGAACTAAAATGTCATAACCATCCTTTATCCCCGGTTAGAAATTCTGTCTTTAAGGGTCTATCAGGTCAGCAAAAAAACCTTGAATATATTTTTAAATAGATTTTTACAGTGCTTCAAATTACCTAATTTGAAATCAAATTTCATTTTTGCTTTATTGCGTACATTAATATGTTTCTTGCGCAATACTTGCACTTGTCCCCCAGTATTTTACATTATTACCATCCATCAGTTTTGACATTCTTTCGTGTCCACTAGATGCAACGGACGGCTCAAAATAACTTTTAGATTGAGTAGCAGTTATCATAACTTAGTTAGTAAAATAAAAATTTAACGTGTAGAAATTTCTATGCTTCCTAATTACGTGTATTTAATATCGAAATAAAAAGAAAAATATCTACGGTCGTCATTACTATCCTTACTAATGATGCGTTACTTTTAACATAATTGTGCAGTTTTTTTTCTTTTTGTACTTATACTCAGTGAACCTTTGTTCAAAATACGTAAAATTTAAACGAAAGTAGCGACATTTTATGTGTCGTAAGGTGTTAAATGTCATTACCATCTAGCGCAAAATTACAACATATAGTTAGTAATGATAGATTGAGGATAAAATGATACTTAACGCATTATTTCTATTATTTTAGATGCTCTAGTTTTTTAAACCTAATTTCGTAAACTATGGATTTTTATCAGATAGGTTGAGCTGAAGCGCATTAGAAAAATTAGTTTATAATAATTATTTTTTTAATTCAATATTTTAGCAATTTTAGTATATTTATTTTGATCGTCGTTGATAAATGTAATGATGCAGTCATTAATCAATTAATTTAATAGTAAAAGTTGAAGAAAACTAAAAAAATTGCGAAATGACGATGTTTATAAAATTTGAAAATTTAGCCCTGAATATCCTCATATATATAAAAGCGAATGATCGAGTAATGCTGAAGTCATCAACAATGAAATTCTCACCACGGCATGATAATTTGATAATATGTTTCGGTGATGTTTTACATGTAGGGAAATACTTTATTTTTTGAGGGCTGAACTGGAGCCGGTAACTTAACAGCTTTAAAGGTAAGATTGTCATTTTAGGAGAATGAAAAAACTTAAAAATGGTCAACAATGAATGCCATCTACTGGATTTTAGGGTTAATCCCACTGGAACTATCAAAATTTCAACTATCAAAATATCAATATACAGGCAATTGCTTCGTTCAAATGTAGTAGCAATTTTCCCCCTTCATACCATGACGGGGGATATTCTAGTCTCTTAAATAAATGAAGGTGTTTTATGAACTTTTGAAGTTTATCAAAAACAAAGGAATTGTTTTTCTAAGAAATGCCAAACTGCATTCTTGTGAAAAGTTGAAATGGAAATGTTGGATCTAAAATAATCAAATGATACGGATTATTCCGTATATCTTCCGTCGAACTAGCAGCACAACGCCGTGTTTCGGACATTCCCGTATGCACTGTAAAAAAATTCCGAAACTTTACTGGTTATTTCCGTGGAAGGTCTCAGAATTTCACACGTTTTCACCAATTTTCCCGTAAAAACAAGTATTATCATAAAAAAGTTTCCTGAATTGCTACAAGTTGCACGCGTGCAGACTTTTCACTGTTGTGGAAAATATTTTTAGCAACCAGTTTAAAGATTGAATGAGCGTGTTTATTGAGTGTATCGGCTTAAGGTTTCCTACGGCGTGTCCAGGTTGACTAAGCTCTCAATGAGAGCGAAAATGTCAATAGATAGCTACAGTCTTTGCAAGGCGGGAATTGCAGGCAAGAGATATGCTTGGTTCCTTCTTGCAAAGCTTCGGCTGTGGGCGCTCTGAATTTTATGGAGCCTTCTTGATAAATTAGGACGGTCTAATCAACTACACTAAACCTACTTAGTTTTTCTAGAAGGTTCAAGAAACATGACTGGCTTTAACAGGGAAGATTTTGCACTTCTTTATAAAGTTTCAAGGTTAATTTCAGAAAGGTTACTGACTTTTAGCGGAAAGGGTTCCTGATGTTTCCAAGATATGTTACTGGAAGAAATTGGGCACATCAGCTGCCCATTATTTTCCAGGAACGTTTCTGAATCGTTTTTACAGTGTGGTGAAGAATTATTTTAGACTAAAAAAGAAATTGAAGTTATCAAAAGGATGCATGGGTCCTCAAATTTACACATTATTTCATCTCATTGATCAAAAATGACAAAATACCGAAAAGATTATTTTCTAAATGATATTTTAAAAACATTTTTAGAATATTTTCAAAGTTCTGATCGACATTTGGTGTTTATGTGATTAATTGGACTTGTAAGAAGGTCTTAGTAAGAAGAAATCTAGATCTTAGAATAATCTTTGACATTTCGTGGAAAACATGTAAGATATATCTAAATACTCTCATTACTCAGTTTTCATTTAAAGTATTTCAAAGAAACCTATTTAAGCAATTCAAAAAAAAAAAAAAACATTTATGTTGAGAACTTCAACTTAAGAAGGTCAATGTACTCGTTCTAATCCTCGTCAAAGTGTAAAAACGAGTATACTGTTCAGAAGTGATCATATAAATGACAAAAATTAATCTTCCTTTACATTTTATTACCTTTTACATGTTTATGGCATTTTCCGTAATCCCAAACGAGTTCAGATATTCCAGAAAGCACGTAAAATATTCATAAAGTTTAAAGGGAAATCTTACTCACATGATGTCGTGAAGTTCTCGAAAATCCTGTAAAAGCTTTTTACGATTTATGAATTTATTTGCGTTGGAATAGGTTCATGTGAGGATCATTCTTTCCATATGTTGCTCCTTAAACTGAGTAAAATGTAAGTAAATTTCATTAGCATTGGTTCGAAAATTTCAAGCATAATAGTGTCTTTAACATCGGACTGTATGATTTAGGTCAGTGGTTCCGAAAGTGATCCACTGAAACCTACAGGTGTGTACGGAAATTTGCAAAGGGTCCGTGTCCACGAAAGAAAAATATTGTGGTGCCAGAAGGCAAATATGGGTCCATTTTAAGCGACCAACGATAGCTTAAAGAGGCATTTCTAGGACTGATATTTTTGAAAACTTGCTGCAGATCTTTTATTTTTGCTCACATATAACGCTTCGGTCCCACCTTGTGATAAAAATCCTCTTAAAAACCTGAAATTGAATTCGGTCTTGACTCTATAGTACACCAATATTTTCTTTACTTAGGATTTACATAGCACATATTTACCATTTATGTAATAAGAATACAAGATTTAAAGTAACATAAAAAATAGCTCTGCCAAAACCACTTTTGAATTTTATTTTAAAGTTGGAGGAGGGGGGAGAGCTTCATTTTATATCTTCCTTTGGGAGCAAATATCTGTCTTGATTTCTTTTTTCTCTCCGTTCATTATTCATTGGTGTACTTTTATATGCCATTTCGTTTACGACAGAAATTCTGACGACCAAGACCATTTGAGGTTACAATTATTTTAAAACTGAACAAACTATTATTTTTTTTTATCCTTTTTGTTTTAAATTTTGCAACTACTTAAAGCACATAGAAAGAAGATCATCGTTAGTTACAATCTTGGCAAAGTTACGAGCCTATTTCAGGTTTCATACGATAAGTGATCTTCTTAAACAAAAGCAAAACTTAAAACTACTATTTTTCAGTAATCTCTTTTAACTCCTTGGAATTCTTTCTATTAATGATACAGCATTACAGTTATTCTTTTTGACAGTGAGCATGATTAACAAATTTTTGCATTGGGAACACATTTTATAAATAGCTAAAATTTTTGGAGCATGTGATTCTTCGTATGAAAAAAGCACAAAATCCAAATGTGATGTCCGGGATAAACTCGGAAATTACAGTACCAATTTCGCCGAAATTTTCACCGTTTGTGTTGGTTATTACTGGAAGGTTTATATATCGTTTCGGAATAAAAATCGATGAATAGGGTAACGGCACACTTAAAAAATTCCGAAACGTTACTGAGTATTTCCGTGTTACGTGTCGGGATTTCAATGGTTTTTATCCACTTCCTGGAAAAATCAAGTAAAATTGTCAAAAAGAATTGCTACAAGTTGCACAAATACAGGTTTTCACTTTTGTAGAAAATATTTTTAGCTCCCAGTTTAAAGATTAACTGAGCGTATTTATTAAGTGCATTGGCTACAGTTCGATCACAGCCCGTTCAGACTGAGTAAGTTTCCTACGGAAGTGAGTTAAGTCCATGAACTACTTAGCTTTGCAAGATTTGCAGGCGAGTAAATTTATTGATACTTACGTGCAATTCTGCCTTAGCCTCGACCGACTGATACTCGCGTACAATTCTGTCGTAGCTTTGGCCGCGTTTACTATTCTGCTTTCGGAACTTCCTTCTTAAATCAGGAAGGTGCCAAGTTATTATACTACACATTCCAGAGTTTGCGTTGATTTTTCAGAGACACGGCTGGCTTTAAACGGGAAGATTTCTGAAATTTTCAGGATACTTTCAGAAAGGTTACTGAGTTTTAGCGGAAAACATTCCTGGTTTATGCAAGATATGTTGTTGCAAATTATGCTAATTTCTTCAGATGGCGCTGCTACGCAGTCTATATAAGAAAGCTTGATTCGTCTTTTTTTTTTTTTTTTTTTGTTGTTGTTATTGTAGTTCTGTTGTCCAGATAAATGTTGTGGATAAAATAAAGTATGGTTAAGCCAATACGAGTCTAGTTTCTTGCAAGTAAGATCTGAATCGTAAAATGATTAATAGATTTTGGTGCATCAAGCCGAAAAGAATTGCTATTTGCTATCGCATTGGTGGGGTGAGTATTTAACAATTGGTTTGGAAAATAGTAGGTTGTAATTTTAGTTGGGTTTAAAATGGCAGAAGGGGAGAAAGATGATACAAATATTGTTGCTGAAACAGATAATGTTGAAAGGTTGAAAAGAAGGAGAATTAGTCAGCGAGGGCAAGTTACTAGGATAGTGGGAAATATAGAGGCTTGTTTGGATGATCCGAATATCTGTTTAGATGTGTGTCTAGCATTATTAGAACAACTGTTGATAAAAGATGAAATTTTAACTGGTTTAGACGTTGAATTAGAAAATAGTTTAAAATTAGACGAAATTGATTTTGAAATACAACGTATTGATGAATATAAAGAAAAAATAATTATCGTTAAAATCAAGTTGCAAAATAAAATTAAATCTCTTACAAATACGAACGATACAGTTAATTTGAGGAATAGTAGTTCAGAGCCACGAATTTTGCCTAAATTACCAAAATTAACAATTGCAAAGTATTATGGTGATCCGGCAAATTATTTAGATTTTTGGAATCAGTACGAAAGTTAAATTCACAACAATCCGTCTCTCTCAGATGTTGATAAATTCTCGTATTTGAAATCTTTGTTAGGCGGAAGAGCACTTGCTTGTATCAAAGGATTCGCATTTTCGAGTGAAAATTACAAAGAAGTGATTAAATTGATTAATAGTACTTACGGACAAAAAGATGTACTAATCAGTGCGCATACTTCTAATTTATTAAATTTAAGTCCAGTAAAAAACTCGAACAATTTAGCAGGATTGCGTAATTTGTATTTCAAATGCCAAACGCAAATCCGATCCCTTGAGTCTTTAGGAATCAAATCGGAGAGTTATAGTACGCTTTTATCAACTATTGTAATAAAACTTTTTCCTTCGGATTTAGCATTAGAATTCAGTAAAAATCACCCAGATAGTAGTCATTCTTTGGATGAGTTAACGTTATTTTTGTATACTGCAATAAATGCTAGGGAGAAAACTTCGCACATTAGCCCTTCAGAAACTAGTGCTTATAGTAAGGGAAGCAAACGAAATTTTTCGTCGAAACAATACGGTGTAGATAAATTTCAAAGAAACAGCTCTTCAGCTACGGAATTGGCTGTTTCGACAGAATCTGATACTTGTGTCTTTTGTAACGTTTCAAATCATAAATCGGAGCAATGCAGCTCACTAACATTGGATGAAAAAAGAAATAGGTTGATTAGCTCAAATCGATGTTTCCTATGTTTGCAAAAAGGTTGTCGAACAAAATCTAATTGATTTTGTAAAAGCGGAAAAGTTTGCACGTTGTGTAGGAAACGTCATAATCAAGCTATTTGTTTCAAACAAGAAAATAAGAGGGTAGGTCAAAATGAAAATAAAATTCGTAGTGCTAACAAATCCGAAGTAATCATAAATAGTAGCGAGACTATTTCTAATTATATAGCGGATAAACAGAAGCAAAGTGTATTATTGCAATGTATTAAAACAGAAATAATCGGGAAAGATTTTTCTGAAGTAATTTTTGGTATTTTCGATAATGGTTCTGAAAAATCTTTCATTTGCAAAAATATTTCAAAGAAATTAGGTTTAAAAGTATTAGGTACAGAAAACTTAAGTATATTTTCATTCGGATGTAGTATTCCAAAGCAACAAGTTTGCAAAAGGGTCGAAGTGAATTTAAAGAATTTAGTAGATGGGTCTAGATGTAGTATTGAAGCATTAGAAATCGATGAAATCTCGAAAGGAATGATAAGTTTACCTAAAGAAAATATATGGAAAAATTTAAACTCGATGGGTTACACTTTAACATACAGGTGTGGATGAGCTAAAGTGTAATAAGAAAATATCGCTGCTTATAGGAGTAGATAAGTATTGGAATTTAGTTCATAAAACTGAGCGATTAAATTCGTCTTTGGTGGCGATAGAAACAGCCTTAGGTTGGTCTGTACAGGGAAATTTAGACAGTAATACGTTAACTTCAGTGAATTTAGTCCTTCATTCAGATGATTCTATTTCGTCTGAATTGAAACGATTTTGGGAATTGGAAAGTTTAGGTATACGGAAATGAAAGCGAATGTTCTCGGTGTTAGGGAAAAGGAAATCTTGAATGATTTCAGTAATTCTATTCAATTTTCAAATGGGAGATATTGTGTGGAGTTGCCGTGGAAACCAGAAATGAAGGAAAAATTAGCCGATAATAAGGAAAATGCAGTTAGGTGTTTTCAGGGGTTGATTAAAAGGTTTGGAAATAGTCCTCCATTTTTTGAAACTTATAAGGGAGTGATTGATAGCTATCTTGGAGAAGGTATAGTCGCAGTTCCGTCATTAGATAGGCTGTCATCTAATCAGGGATTTTACTTGCCTCACCATGCGGTAATTCGTGAAGACAAACCTTCGACACGTTTGCGAATTGTGTTCGATGGCTCTGCTCATGAGGATGGACAGTTTTCACTAAATGAATGTCTTTTTAAAGGACTCAATTTATATTCAAGTCTTTTTGAGCTGTTGCTAAAATTTCGGCAAAGTAAAATAGCATTTACTGCTGATATAAAACAAGTATTTCTACAAATTGAGATATCCGATTCGGACAGAGATTTTACTCGATTTGTTTGGAAGAATGACTTAAAATCAGAAGAAATGACTGTGCTTCATTTTAATCGCGTTTCATTTCAACTAAAACCCAGTGCGTACCTCCTATCTGCAACCCAGAAATATCATTTTGAGAGACTTCGTGAACAATATCCTAGCACTTGCGAACTATTGTTAAGCTCCATGTACGTTGATGACCTGATTGGGGGTCGAGAAGAAGTAAATGAAGCCTTTCAGACTTGTATTGAAAGCATAAAAATTCTGAAAGAAGCTGGCATGGTGCTTTGCAAATGGAAGACTAATTCGCGCGAATTAATTTCTCTGATGAAAGAAAACAATATTGACTGTGGACAATCCGACATTAGGCTCCAGCAGTATGATTCTTCTTCGAAGGTGCTGGGTCTTATTTGGGATCCAGGAGAAGATGTTTTCAGGTTCTGTATGAAAGAGCCATCTCGAATTCTAACCTACGTATCAGCACAAAGCGGTTCGTTCTTCAAGTGGTGGGTCGTATTTACGATCCTTATAGGATTTCTCGCGCCTTATATCATAATCGTGAAGTGTATTCTTCAAGAAATTTGGAGTTCCGGTGTTCATTGGGACGAAGAGCTGCCGAAACCATTGGACCACAGGTGGCAGATGTGGTGCGATGAAGTTGAGAACTTGAACAGTGTAAAGATACCCAGATGTTATCTGTATGAGTTAAAAACCGATAATTCTTTAAATTTTGAAATTCATTCTTTTTCAGATGCATCTGTTTCTGCTTATGGTACTGTATTATATTTACGTGCCGTTGCACAAGATGGTAGAATTGTTACTAGTTTTATTTGTTCTAAAAGTAGAGTAGCACCCCTTAAATCCCTTACATTACCACGATTAGAATTAATGGGTGGATTATTGTCAGCAAGATTAGTAAAGCAAGTAAGTGATTGCTTAAAATTTAATACAAAATGTTTTTATTGGACAGACTTTACTATAACACTTTGTTGGGTCAAAAGTAATTCTTGTAAATATAAGCAATTTGTAAAAAATAGGGTTGAAGAAATTCAAGGGTTAAGTGATCCTAGTATGTGGTTCCATTGCCCTGGTAAACAAAATCCCAGCGATATAGTTAGCAGAGGCATGTATTCAGCAGACCTGGCAAAAAATAGTTTGTGGTGGAACGGATGACAATGGCTACGACAACCATCTGAGTGTTGGCCAAACATGAGTACAGAAGTCGAACATGATGTCGGAGATCTTGAGTTTCGTAAAGAGTTTGCAAGTACTGTACAAAATAGTTGTGTTGTAAATCCTCCTAAATATTTATTAGATTTAAATAAGTATAGTAGTTTGGACAAAAGTGTTAAGAATAACTGTGTTTGTTAAACGATTTATTGCTAAATTGAAAAAACATGTATCAAATACAGGAACTATTTCTGCAGTTGAAATGAAAGACGCAGAAGATTCCTGGATTAAGTTTGAACAAAATGTTGTTTATTCTTCGGAATTACAATGCATTAAAAATGATAAGCAAATTTCTAAAACTTCTAGTCTTTTTAAATTAGCTCCCTTTTTAGATGAAAATAATATTCTACTCGTAAAGGATAGACTGGAAGAAAGCCAGTATTCAATAGATGAGGTTCATCCTATAATTTTACCAAAACAATCTAAATTAACTGAATTGTTAATTATTAGGGAGCACAACAAGATATTTCATGGTGGGGTGTCTGCTATTCTTGCCAGAATTAGACGTAAATTTTGGATTCCGAAGGGTAAACATTGTAAAAAAGGTTATAGGGAGATGTTTAATTTGTAAAAGGTACTCTTTAAAACCGGCAAAACAAATAACCGCGCAACTGCCGCAAAATCGCATAATTGATACTCCTCCCTTCAGTGTGACAGGAGTGGATTTCACTGGCCCAGTTTTTGTTAAATCTGAAAAAGGTAGCCCTCAGAAATCTTACATAGCTTTATTTACTTGTAGTGTAACAAACACTTGTAGTGTGTGTTTTCTAAAATTGTAATAGCTAATGAAGTTAAAGATTTTATTGCTTTAGAAGGCATAACATGGCAATTCATAGCCTCTCATGCTCCATGGTGGGGTGGATTTTATGAAAGGTTAATGAAAAGTGTCAAAGATCCATTGCGAAAAACCCTTGGCAGAGCGCTACTTAATTTTGAGGAAATGTCAACTATTCTTTCGGAAATTGAATTTGGTTTAAATAACAGACCTCTTACTTACGTTACTAACGATATAAATGAACCAAAGCCCTTAACTCCAGCCCATTTTTTGTATCCAGGATAAGAAAACCCTAGTTATCCGATCTATTTTGTAGAAATGTTTAGTGAAAATTCAAGTAGAGAAAATTTAACTAGAAGGAAATTATTCATGACTAGAATTCTGCGTGAAGTTTGGCACAAATTTAAAGAACAATACCTTCTTCAATTACTCAATGCTCATAATTTCTTAAATCCTCTGCCAGAAACTAATTTGAAGAAAAATGATATAGTATTAGTTGAAGGGTTAGAAAAATCAAAACTACTTTGGTCACTAGGTGTGATTGAAAACATATTTATGGGTCGTGACGGAAAGGTACGTTCCTGCATGGTGCGTATTACAAAGGGACTGTACAGAAGACCCATTCAACTGCTGTATCCCTTTGAAGTTTAAGTTTGTTCGATTATATTAATTTATCATGTGTGTAAATTTATTTTATTATTTGAAGTACTAACAAATTTGTTAAATTGGATACTATTTGTTGATTTAATATGAACATTTTAATTCTATGAGTTTGTAAAATTTAAGTTTGCAACACATTCAATCAGAATTAAGATTTCAGTTATTATTTGAACTTTTATGTGTACAGTGTACAAGTGGGGTGTGTTGCAAATTATGCTAATTTCTTCAGATGGCGCTGCTACACAGCCTATATAAGAAAGCTTGATTCGTCTTTTTTTTTTTTTTTTTTTTGTTGTTGTTATTGTAGTTCTGTTGTCCAGATAAGTGTTGTAGATAAAATAAAGTATGGTTAAGTCTAGTTTCTTGCAAGTAAGATCTGGATCGTAAAATGATTAATATATGTTACAGGCAGATATGGGGCATATCAGCTAACCATTATTGTTCAGGAACGTTTCTGAGTTGTTTTTACAGTGCACCAGTGACCGACAAGCACTCATAAGTTTGGATTTCAATAATAAGAATTTTAGGTGGGTAAAACTGATGTTGCTGTTGCCCATGAATACGTAACAACCATCTAGTGTTGTTTAGAGCGAATTTATGAGCCGGTTTGTATTTACAAAGCTGTGGTGGAAGGTTATAAACGGTCACCACGAGGTCAGGGTGTAAATCCACTATATAAGGGAAGATGACTTATCTGTCATTTTGGTTCCAACATTGTTGGGTGGCCAAATTAGTTTTTCATCAAAAGCCTCGTTGCAGAAAACTGGTGCCCAAGCTGTAGATGTGTTGCCTGATGGATGTTTGAATTTTTGATTCTGTAAATGAAGAAGATTTAAATAATATAAATTAAAAATAAATAAGGGGTGAAAAGAAGGTTCATTAAAGTAAACATTTCCCAATACATTTTTGTTGAATTTGTGAACCAAGTTATTGTTTCTAGATTTACCTAAAGGGACATTTTACTTAACTTATCATCAATTATTTTACGAAATAGCATCCAGCGAATACTATAACGTAATTGGAAATACTGGAAACAGGATTGGATCTAAGGCCGTCCAGAAATCAAAATGTCGGATAAGTCGGTCTGTCCCTTTCAAAAGGTTCTAAGCTGGTGTTTCATGTTCATTTGAATTAAATAAGGCTTTAGTTCTAAAATTATAGCAGTTTTGTACATTTTGAAGAGAAAAAGGGAAATTTGTCCATTACTCATGCTTTCTCTACCCTATCTTTTACTGGGTATCACCAGATTTTTCGGTGTCTGTTACAGGGGGGTCGGCTCCTTTCTAAAATTAAGCAAATAAAAATAGAATTAAATAATTCAGAGGACCCAGCAGCAGCCAAACGTTAGAAGATATGTAGTTGCATGAGAGAAAACGAGTTTTAAAAAGTCTTAATACATAAAGGCTCAGAAAATTTCGTTAACTTGAAAGCGATGGCTGGAGCATGATGTTGCCGGTGCCGTTACTTTTTTTCTTTGTTTATTTAAAATTAGTTTTAGAACCCGAAAACGGATCTTTACTCGAAATAGATTGGCTTGGCTCTTGGTTTTAGTTTAATTTTAAAGCGCGGAAAAATACCCGCTTAAAGCATTTTTCTGCTTCTGAATATGATAATTAACAGATATAACACTTTGAATACGAATGTATCAATTTGCTTCACTTCCGTTCTTGACCCTCTTGCACACAAGTAAGACTTGCATGAACAACATGTATACAATTGTTTTCGCCGCAGAAACAGATATTTTGCACATATAAAAACATATTAAATCGTAAAGATAACTGGTCGATAAACAAATAATGTACAGATCTTTACATTAAAATCATCCAAATTGCTAGTAAATTCCTTATTTTTTTCTTCAAAAAAGTACTAAACAGTACTTTTATATTGAAAAATTATTATTAGAGAAAATAGTGGAACAGGCAATCAAAATATATAGTTTATAATGTCAAATTCATTACACAAATATACCGTTATACGCATTTTTTAAACGTTGGAAAAGATTCCGGAAGCATCATTCTTTAAATATGTAGCACCTTAAACTAAGTAAAATGTGAGTAAATTTCATTAGCATTGCTTCGGAAATGTCAAGTATAATAGTGTCAAGTATAATAGTCTCCGACTACAGTGTACTTCCGAGTATCCACGGATTTGAGTGACTCAAGAGCCATGAATAATGAAAATCGCGGATAAACCGCGAAAAAGATAAAGTAATGTTCCAATAAGCTAAAAATTCACTGTGAAAACGATTCAGAAACGTTCCTGGAAAATAATGGGCAAATGTGCCCAATTTCTGCCAGTAACATATCTTGCACAAACCAGGAATGTTTTCTGCTAAAAGTCAGTAACCCTCCTGAAACTATCCTGGAAGCCCACTAATAAAATCCAAAATCTTCCTGTTTAAAGCCAGTCGTGTCTCTGGAACTTTAGAATAAACATAGGTGCGCATAATATGTTAGGTAACGCGTTGTCCTTCCTGATTTATCAAGAAAGTTCCAATAGCAGTAATGCAAAAATGGCCAAAGCTAAGACAGAACTGCGAGCAAGTATCCAGAATTTTACTCAACTGCAACTATTGCGAAGCTTCGCAGTTCATAGACTTATTTGCTCCCGTTGAGAGCTTAATCAATCTGGACGGGCCGTATTCGAACTGAAGCCGATAGGCTATATAAATACGTTCAGTTCATGTTTAAACTAGGAGCTAAACATATTTTTCACAACAGTGAGAAATCTGCATTCGTGCGACTTGTAGCAATTCAGGAAACTTTTTGACAATGATACTTGATTTTTCCAGAAAGTGTATAAAAACCATTAAAATCAGTACATGGTTACCAAGAATACAGGAATTTACGCAACAGATAAAGGTACAAAAAAGGTATCGTGCCAAAACAAGTTTAAAATGTTTACTTTAAAGTTAAGGTACGCTTAACTTTCTCTTTGATCTTTCTACTCGAAATAGTTATCGTATCGTCTCGCTTTTAGTTTCATTTGAAAGCGCGAAAAAATACTTTCATAAGATATTTTCCCAAGACATTTTTCTACTTCTGATGACAACAATTAACAGGTATGGCACTGACAATACGAATATACAGTATCGTCTCAACTTATGAGAGGGATGCGTTCCAAGACCCCACGCGTAATTCTATACTTCGCGTTGTGGAAAAGGGTAACATTAGCAAACACACCTCAAGCTGTTCAAAACTATTTCTTAACTATATATTGCACAAATGAATTTTTAATGTATTGGGAAAAAAGCTCTATTATTCAACATAGAATTATGTTATGATGCTCAAAACCAATGATTAATAGGAGAGATAGACATAAAACAGAACAGTACGGTTCGTCCAGCATGTAGTAATACTAAATTGCAGCACTAACATGCTTTTATATTTAGAATTAAAAAATAAATGCGGACTGTTTTTTTTTTTTTTTTTTTTTTTTGTAGGGTTGGTTGGGGTAAGTAAGAACCCTTTTGAGAATAGTTCGTTTCTGAAACCTTATACAAAAATTTTGAAACTAAAAAGTTAAATTTATTGTCTAATTTTATCTTGGACATTATTAATAAACAAAAGTTCACATTATTTTCTAAATAATGCTTTAAATATTCTTAACAATTATATTGTTTAAAAACTCGGATTGGTGTCCCACTTATCTCGTAGTAAGGAAGGTAAGTGGGTCACTCCCCTTTTATTTAAATTTAAATGAAGCATGTCTAAAAAAAGGGGTAAGGGGGTTTTACACGATAAAGTATAAATTTTAGTGTGAATTATTATTTTTTGTAAATGCAACTATTTATGAGATATTTACTGTCTTTTAAATCTGTATCACGGAAAATTTTAAAACGAAAAGCAAAACAATTTCATTTGTGAAATTTATTAAAAGCTTATAGGTATATATTTTACTCTTATATATAAAGGTGTGTTTAATGAACGTCATACAGTTGATTAAAATCATTTTGAGTAAATTAGCCAAAACTATAAGTTGAAAAAGAAATTGTTAACACTAAATAACTGCGTCCATGTTAAGTTGGCTAAGGAAGAGCCATCATCGCTTCATCCTCAGTAATTATTCATCTGCACTATGCCAATAAAATGCGTCACTGTTTCTATACGTTCTTGTAAATTCAACAGTATTTTTTAATTTGTATCATCAACTTCCAACGTTAGACCTGCTACTTAAATCTGAATTATTTTTCTTTCATGTATGTTTCACAAATACATAATCACCTGCTTTAGCAGTTTTTGTAGCTGAACTATCAACTCCTGCAAAGTCATCATAGTTGTCTCGTATTTTCCTAATACAAATATTTAATCAGAGTTGCTTTTGACTTTGAAATCCCCATTATTATAGATGGACCTACTTACCCCAGAGTGAGAGGACCAACTTACTCCTTATAGCAAAAATATACGGGGTAAGTGGAACCCCTCCTCTTAAACACTCATTGATAATATTTTATGCAAAAATTCTTGTTGTTGTATGAACTTTAAGTTAAACTATACGGGGAAAAATAATTATCATGAAAAAAAGTAATAAATAACCCGGAAATACTTCTTTGAAAAACGTTGCTTGAACTCGCATTTTTTTTTTGGGGGGGGGGGTTAGTACAATGACCTAGAAAAAAAATTTCACGAAGCCCAAATATGTGCAAAACTAATCACTTACAGTGCTGGCCAAATTATTAGACTAAGACTGTTTTAAAAGCAAATTCCTTATTGATAATATAACTGTAGACACATTAACGAAAAGTGAAATAATTATCGAATATTTAGTATGCATTCCCTTGTTCTTGATGAGCATTTTGAGTCTTTTTGGCATACTTTTCACAAGGTTTACACCATTTCATAACTTTTTGAAAAAGGAGGTAAAAAATTGTTTATACTCACTATTATATATACTCACATACACATACTCACTAATTACCTAAAACTAACTTTAAATATAACAACACACACTAATAAAAAGAACTAGTGAACTGTTGAAGCTGATTGAGGTTATGTTCCTGGTAGGTAGATAAACAAAGAACATAAACAAAGCAGACAGTGCTGCGACCTGCAAACATTAAATTGTGCTAAAATAACGTAATAATCAGTGTACAGTATGGACTGTACTTTAACAGTAAAATAAATAGTATTTAAGTACAAATAGTGTACAAAAAATTAAAAAAAAACTTTAGTCTAATAGTTTGGCCAGCACTATAGATGAATTTAACATGATCAGTGAAAACATTTTGAAAACTTTATTTGGTGTGGGAACTTCCGCGACTCCTGTTCAAAATTTTGGTGTTACCGGGCGAGGAATTCGCGTTTCTATAAAAATTGTTACTCCTGAAAAACTCGCATTATAATCATTTCGAACAGCATTGTAGCACGAGTTCTCCGAATCATTTGACTTCATTTTCCGACGGTTTACTCAACTTTCACTCTTAACCCTCTCGCGTGTACGTCAAGAGAGAAATGCATGAAGATTTGGAGGAAGAATCTACAACGCCGCGAGATAAAAAATTTAAATACTTACATATATAAACACAAAATCGTGAAAATAACTGGAAGATAAACAAATGATTTGGACACATTTACATTAAAATCGTTGAAACTGCTGGTAAATTCCTTTTATATACGCGGATTTTTTTCTTAAGAACCAAAAAGTATTTTTATGTTGAAAAAAAAATTTTTTTCGTGAAAATAGTATAACAGACAGTCAAAAAATATATTTAACTAGTAAGATTGTTCTAGTCACAATTAACCCGAAACAGTATGTAGTTTCTATTAAGTTGCTAAATACTTATGACAGCACCTGTGATACAAGCACCCTGACAAGACATAACAATAACTATGTAAAGTTGATTCCACCAATGTGCAATGTACGGTTATCCACATTTTTTCAACGGGAATATGGTATCCATAAAAATAAATTAAAAAAAAAAAAACTTTAAAACTCGGATGCATAAATGCAGGGAAAAGCCAAACCTAAGGGCACAACAGCCCATGAGGGCCAAGTCCTACTCTGCCGTGCTAAGCACAGATTTGGTATCTGCAGTAGAGCTCAAGATGAGAAATTGATGATTCAAGTTTTACCACTCTTTTCTTTGATTTATAACTTAGTTAAATGTTCAACTCACACATGGTAGTCGTTTCTTAAATAACTTATCTAACCTACGTAAGAGCTTATTTTTTTAAAAGTTTTTAAAAGGTGGTAACTAAAAAGGGTAACTGCTCAGATACCACATTAAACGCTAAGTATTTGTCACTTCTGTTCAAATTGCTTTAGCAAACTGAGCAAAATATGCAGCTACCACTGCTTTGCTATAGCTTTTTTTCTATTATTTCGCTTTCAGTAATCGCAAAAAATCTTGAGATTAGCTAAACTAAATTACTAATGACCATCAGGTGACAACTCAATTTTGACAAAATGTGCTGATACCACATCTGTGCTTAGCACGGCAGTACTGTGCCCATCTCAGTTTTCCTAACTGAGGGCTCCAGGATGCAAGGCAGATGTTCTGGTTGGATGATAGACCAAACGCGGGACCAGCAGGGTTTAGTTCCCAAGCACGATTGGTACTTATTGAATTGACCCACTGAAGGAATGAGCGGCTGGCTCGATCGTGCCTTGCAGCGTGGAAGCTCGAAGTGCTACTACTGAGCATCTGGGCTTCCGATTTAGGGAAAACAAATAAAAATCTCGTTTCTGATAATTTAAAGTTTTTGCAATCAAGTTTTGCAGACCAGTGTTTCATTTTTCTGAAAATTATAACTTTGCACGAAGATATTCCTATTAATTTCAAAACCGTGCCTCTAAACTTATTTTGAATTTGACAGATTATTTTTTTATTTTTCGCATCACCCATAAAAAATAAATGCCTTTCTTTACGAAATACCATTCTACTAATTTTAAATGAAACACACACAAATTTTGTTAGGAGTCGTTTTTTTATGTGCTTGATTTGTTGCATTAATGCTAAATTTGGCATTTATTACTTAAGCCTTTGAAATTGTACCTATATTTTTTGTTTCGCTTGGTTTTCCTCATTTAGAATTGCGCCAGGGGGCCTGACGAAATATTGAACAACTAATATCAAGTTGACATCGTTTTTGGAAATTAATTTTTGGCGTCAAATCGTGCACAAAATCGCCAATTATTGCCAAACTTGGTGAGATTTGAAAACAGTTGAACCTAACAGACTAATAGATTAAGTCCAATAACCTCTAGAATTTATTGAAACATTGCAGTGCATTCTTCCAAAATGGTTTAAATGTAGAGACATCACCAATGTTTCGAGTCAGTGTTTGTTTAATTTCAACTTGACTGTGAGTGTGTTAAAATCTTTTACTCGCGCGCTCCTTTAGTTGGTTTTTTAATTTCATTTATTTTAAACATATTCGGGAGTGAACACATGCTTACCATTGTGTTAACGGTACTTTAAGTGATTTTTTAAATTGCTGTGGGTATTTTAGCAACTGTTTGCAAATATTTGTAAAATATTTTTTTTTTTTTTTAAATCGAGCCGTGCAGTTTTTAAAGACACCTGAAATAAAGACGGACTAGTAGCAATAATATTGTTCGATTTATAAATTATATTTATAGCACAGAATCACCCTTAAATTGTCAAAAACACTCCTTATTTTCCATGTAGCACTGATACAATTTCCACCACCCAAATGAACATATCCGGTAAGTTACACACACACACATGTAGAATAGTTCGGTTGCCAGATACAGCTCATTTAAATATTCCTTACAACTAAAACCGTAATTGAGAGGTATTTTTTATTATCTACATTTATTCAGATCTAATTTCTATTCAAATTTTATTTAAACGAATTGCAACCAATAAATTTCATTACCACAATTATTTTCTGTAATTCTTCAGGGACTAAATCATACCTTCATTTATGATGAAGCGCTTGTGTTCCCGAAAATAATTTTTAATTTTAAAATTAACTCGCACGAATGATCTTTTTCAAATTGAGGGAGTTGGCAATTAAATTTCTGTAACTCATTTGGAAGAAGTTTTTCTTTAACATTTAGTCAACTAAAGGTTATTCTTCCTCAGATAAGATTTCCAGGAAATGATTGAAATGAAATGAAACTCTTCCTCGTTAGATTATTAATTTTACTTCTGGTATTATTGAGGAGAATCATTCAAAGTCAATCAAGAAGAATATTTAATTTATAGTACAGATAAATAATGTCTTTAAGTGTCGTTATTAAAACTAATTTCGATATTTTAACTGTAGATCATGTTCATTTTTTAATTTTTACGTATTTTTCGACGAAATGAAGCAATGACTTTTTTGCATGGAAATTCATGAATTGTTTTTATATAAAATGCGGAATATTGAAATAAAAAAGGGGATTGTAAAATTACGATTCTAAAACGCTCTAACTCTTAAACTTCAAGTCTAACTGTAAAACTGCTACTTGATATTTCAGCACAATAGTTATGAGGTAATTGAATTTTGTTTAGTTGAGGGAAAAATTAGTTCTTGAATGTACCGATAGTTCTGTCAGATTGGCAACTTTTTGTTATAGTGCGAAGATTTGCTACAATATACGAAGAATGGTATGAAACTGCACGGTTGCAAATGGTAAAAGTAAAGTGAAGTAACATTTTACAGAATAAAAATCTTTATTCCAAGCCAACGTCCACTTTTGGCTGTTGAGCCATTAGGTGACGAGCTGACCAGTATAGACGGTCCTCCCTGAAAAGGTTGTCCAGGAAGTTTTTACTTTGGTCCAGAGCAGAGAAAGTGTTCCCTTTGAGCAGGAATTAAAATGGAGGAGCAAGTCTAATCATTGGCTTAGCAAAAGCTGACTCAAAGACCCCAAGTCACATGACTCAACAACGACGAATGGTTGGCACGTTTTGCGTGAAACGAGCGAAAGAAACCTAATTTCTTCCAACGCTTTGCTTTAAAATCTGTCACTTGACTCTGGGTCTTGGTTTCATGAATGAAAGTCTTAGTCCCTCCATTTTATCTCTTCGCAAAGTGAGTTCCGCGTTCATGATTCCATAACGTGGCTACATAGGTGGAACTCTGGTGATGTCAGGACATCAATACGGCGGAGGTGTGCGGCAAGATAATTATGTCCTGTCCTCACCCTGAAAGCTGCCACATTAACCGCACTGGGTAGATTACTTAGAAGGCTACTAGTGCTTTCCTCACAAGGCGTTAAATCCAAGTTTGAGGAATTAAACAATGCCTCAAGGGAACAAAAGCTTTAATCAGTACTTACATGAAAGTTCTGTTGATTTTTGCAACTAAAAAATCTTTTAAAATATCCAAGGTTATGAGAAAAACCATTCAAAGTTGTTATTCAACTTTTTACTTTATGTTGAACGTGAACAGTAAGTGCACCATGCCCGACAGCCCAGTTGTCACATCCTGAGACTGCAGTTTCGTTCTTATTAGAACTTCTCAGTCAGGAATTACGAATAACCGAGCTGGAGGCAGATGTCATCACAATGAAGCTGAGAGTGCCACGAATACGTTGATAAAGTGAATTTATCTCACCATTGAGTGTCCGCAGCATGGTGCGGTTCGACTCGTGAATTGAAAGCAAAGCTTGGATATTTAGAAGTAAATTGCCGTTCCTAAGCTAGGGCTAAGGCAGAACTATATGCAATATACTGGACAGCCCGGTTGTCACATCCTGAGACTGCAGTTTCGTTCTTATTAGAACTCCTCAGGTTAAAAAAAAAAGAATTATTGGATTTAAAAAAAAAGGATAATTTTGACCCTATTAATCGAAATTTACTAAGGAATTGTCGGTCAAATCCCTGTTTCTAATAGCAAGTACTAGGCGCCCTCTAGTGATGGTTTGTTTTCAGTCGGGAAAATTTATTTTCGCAGCAGTCAGTTATGCTGCATTTCAAAAGGCATCTTCAGTTTAGGAGGCTATGGAGCATACGTACAGACGTGGCGAGAAAGCAGGTGATAACTAACTCGGGGATATTTAAAAACTATATACTTTCGTTTTCTGTACGTTCTAAAGACAGATGTAAGTACGGATTTTCCAAAAAAAAAAAACAATTCAATGATGGGAAAATGGAAGTTTAAGCTGAAGTTGAGTGAAGAAGATTTCTGGATTACAATTTTTTATTTCGTACCAGCGAGTAGTAATAGTACATAATTAGTAAATGTGAATAAATAAAAAGATAATAAACAGAAGATATTTTGTCTTTAACTTTAATCTCCAGCAATATTTTAGTAATTAGTAGTTATGCAAGTTAATATCTGAAAGAGCGACACTTGTTACGCTCAAAGTACTGGTATAAATCTTTAAAAAAATGAAACTGACATCATTCCTGAATTTGAAAACTATATTGCTTCAACAAAATATGCGATGGTAAAAAAATTACTTCATGATTCCTAGCTGTGTTATTTTGGTTCAAAATGGCAAACAAAAGGAAATTAAATTTACTGCATCATTGTTTTTCTTTAGTTTTTTCTTTGTCTTATTTGTTAGTATGTATTTTTTTTTTTAACTTTTACAATTATATATAAAGTAAAGGAAAAGTATGACTTATCACATTATTCATTATTTGCTATTTAAAAAACAATGAAAGCAACTAAACTATTTCGTTCACTTACTTAAACTAGTTCAAAAGCGTTTTAATCTTAGGAATTATTGAGGAAAGTTTTGTCTGTATTTAATGCTGTGAACAATCAAAATTCTTAAATTTAACGTCTAAAAACTGAATTGTAACATTGCTCAACGAATAAAATCAACATGGACGGTCAAACACTTTTTTAATCCAGAAATATTAACTGCAATCTATATTTCCGTACACGAACGTACACTTCCAAAGTTTGTTAAATTTACATTCAACTTGCTTTGACTTCTACTGTTTTAAGTGGAGGAAAAAAAATTGCCTTTTCAGTACAAAATATTGAACACTATGCATATTTTTCTAAATGCAGAAGTCATTGATTTTATTTTCCCATTTCCTGTTTACCTTTCAATAAATATTCAGATTTTTGTCAGTTGAAGTTGCGAGTATTTTAGCGTCTTCAAACAAAACTTTTTGGATTCCTTGACTGGTTTGCAAACAGTAGACTTCATTCATAAGAGGCAGTGACAAATTTTATCAATAAGCAAGTCTAAAGCAAGGTGAATGAATAATGCATAGTTTTCAAAGATCGATATGGAATTCTAAAAGTTTTGAAGGATATATCCTTCAGTTGACGTAGTTCAAATGAATTGAAAGCGATTTTATTTTAGGGTTTGTTTTTAACTAAGAAAAAAAAGCTGAAATTAGCAAAAGTTAGACGATTTTTATGCTGTATTTTAACCTATTCGTCGATTCTATCCTCAATTTTCCAGAAGAAAACTGGATGTAAAAACCAAAGGTATTCATGAGCAATAGAACATTTTTCACGGGTACTGAATGTGGCTTCTTAAAACAAGCCAATAAGTTTTTTTCAAACATTCAAAGTAAAGTAAACATCATTCAAAGAATATCTATTAACATTTTTTTTTAAATTTTTAGCATCATAAAAAATATTTTGGCAAAATTCAATCATGCCGTTAAGTTTAGCTTGAAAAAAAGAATGAACCACACTGTAAAAACGCTTCCGAAACATTCCTGGAAAATAATGGACAGGTAATGTGCCTAATTTCTGCCAGTAACATATCTTGCAAAAATCAGAAACGTTTTCCGCTAAAACTTAGTAACATTCCTGAAATCATCCTTGAATCTTTCTGAATAATTTGGAAAATTACACTGTTTAAAGTCAGTACTATACCTTTAAGAGAAATTATGCAGGCTTAATGTAATTGATTAGACGCTTTCTGATTTACTAAGAAACATACAGAAGCATCAATGACTAAAGCTACGGCAGAGTTGCACGTAAAAATCAAGCCTTCCGAAGCTGCAGCTATACAACGACTTATTCGTTCTCATTGAGAGCATAGTCAACCTGAGCGAGACGTAATCGAATTAAGGCCGATATACTCATTAAACACGATTAGCCGGTCTTTAAACTGGTAGCTTTTCACAACCGTGAACCGTTTGCATTCGCAGCAATTCAGGAAAAGTTTTTGTAAAAATACTTGATCTTACGGGGAAATAGATGGAAACTCGTGAAATCCCGAAACGTTCAACGGAAAAAATCAGTGACGCTTTGGAATTTTATTACAGTACCTACATAGTGAAAGATCTTTAGAAAAATGTATATTTTGCTTTGAATGTTACAAAATACTTATTGTTTTGGTTTGAGAATGCTAGTCAGTTTCTTGAGAAACGGCCCAGTATTAATTTCAAGTTCTTTATAAAGATCAGCATTTCCTTCCAACGGTCGTCAAGAATTTTAGTCTGTAGTACAGTTTGCACAGGAAAACCAAAACCTATTTGGGATTTAGTTATGTTCTTGATATCTTACTGATGTTTTGTTTTTATGTTTTATCACGAGGAAACGGAAATTTCAGCATGAATGTACTGCACTGAAATGCAAACAAAGGTCATGTAATTAATTGTTGGTAATTTGCGGCCTCTCGTCAAATTTGTTGCCAGTAATAAGACGGCAAATCCAATGTCTTCCTGCTTACGTTGGGAGAATGTTCTTTAAATAATAATGCTCGATCATTGGCGAGATTTGTATCGACTGTCTACCTAAATCTGTCTTCCTCGCATCGGTTTGCAAGAAGCTAGAAATTGAGGCTACTTAAAATGCTCCTATTTTCACGCTATGGCAATTTTGTACGAATGTTTGTTCTTTTTACATATTCCATTTAGTTATTTCTACTGCGATTTCAGATTTAAGATGGCAGCAAAAACATCAAATTTCTTACAGACTTAACATTTTATGTCTCATGAACTCCGATGATAAGTAATATTACTTTTTCAAATATGATGTTAATACACAACTGACATCAGTAGGTCTCACTTTCAAACCATCTTCGTATAATTTTGAGGATGCACACCATGCAATTCGTACTTAACGGAACAATATTTATTTTAAATTTTAAAAATGGTACAAAATGCAGAGAAAATGTACAATATTTTAAGTAACATATTTATACAGAAGTAATAAAAACAACATTATTCGAGTAGTATTTTAAGCTTCCGACTCTAAATCGCAGTCACAATTAAAGAAATGCTTTTGCACATAACTGTTTTGCACGAATAAAAAGAAAACTGTTATATTTCTATGTTTGAAATCAGTAAAAAAATCAAGTAAAAAAAGCAGCAGTCCAGAAAAAAGATGATGAACAGGCATAATAGATATATATTTTAATCAGCATGAAATTCAAAAACATCTTTGACATCTTCAGTATAAATATACTTTTGGAAAATCTATCATTCTTACGTGATGAGTAATTCTTTACTCGTTAAAAAGCATTTTCATTTTAGCATACCGGCAGTGTTTTAAAAATTTTTACCAAGTTCTGTGAGCTATACATAGTTGTAGAATAGAATTTAATTTCAAAGACAATGCAGTAACATACACTTAAAATTAATATGAAATTGGAATAATTTTAGAAAAAAATTTTTTTACAAAATTTTAAAACTTTAGATATTAAAAGAGTTTTAAAATTTAAGAGGTCAAACTTATTTTGAGATAATATCCCTTGAAAATTTCGAAAAATATATTTGATTTTAAAACTTTTTAATTAATACACCCAAAAATATTCTGAGTGGAACCAAGGATCATCAGTTACAGTAAATATTGCAGGACACTTTTGGAGTGTTTGCTATAATTTTTATTAGCTGCTGTAACTACTGATTCCTTCATGGTCTCACTCGAAAAATATCCGTTAATAAGTTTGTGTTACCTCGAAAGTCCAAAATCGGAAAAAATCAACTTTCACCAGTGAATTACGGAAATCTTCGGACTTTTGCCAGTTTCATAGAGTGTTAATATTCACTGGTTAATGTCGACCTTTACCAGATTTCGAACTTTCGTTGGAATAGGGGGCCGTGAGAAATTTTTCAGAGTGAGACGAATAAAGGATCAGTAGTTACAGCAAATAATACCGGACACTTTTGAAATTTTTGTTACATTTTTTAATTGTTGCTGTAACTGCTGATCCCGTCATTGAAGAATATCCAAGTCTATGTTAATGTAAAAGACCAAAATTGCAGAAAATCGACTTTCACCGGCGATTTACTGAAAATTTTCGGACTTTCGCTAAGGTCTTTGATATGTGAGTGTTAATATTTACTGGTTAATCTCGAAATTTACCAGATTTCCTTAGGCGGGTCTAGGGTGCCGTGAGAAAATTTTATTTCTTCAGAAGGTGCCTTGAATTGCAAAAGATTAGGATCTCTTGAGCTAAGGAATTTGTACAGATCGTGTAAACTATTTTAAAACTCCACAAACACCAATTCTGTCCTTTTATTGACCTTTTGCTACTTCACTAGACGTAAGTTCACGAACTAGTGCGATTCTTATCTGCAGTTGGCCTTTTCATGAAAACGAAACTAAAAAAGAAACCTTTTCCGCTTTACCCTTCCCGTCCACCCCCTCGTCTAGATGCGCGCGAAAAACGCGCTTCTCTTAGGCGCCGATCGGGGTGTGCGTTAAGTTTTCGTCACCAACCACGCTGCCCAATCACAACTGCCCGTAGGTGGGCTTCGAGTCATAAAAATTGGGCGCTGGAACGGCGCCGAACCCTTTCGACTTTGCCGTCAAGCTGATTCCAAAACAGTCGCAGGAAAAACCCGAAAGGTACACTTGTTAGGTAGGTGGAAATTTTTTCCTTTTTAAACTGTAACCTAATCATTCGAAATTTAAGGCACAGTTTTAATGAATATAAAATATCGTTTAATTTCATGGGGTCAATTTATTGAATTTTGATTTAAATATAATTAATTGAATTTTGATTAGCAAATGTGCCTTGTAATAGTGCATTAAGATGTACTGATGCTACTTGTTTTTAGAAATCATCGATGGGCTATTAGATACCGTTACTTTTTTTTCTTTCTTTTTTCCCCCTTCATTTTATTAATTTTTTTAAACAATCATTTCAACATTACAGATTTAGAACTATTGTAAACAAAGGTGTCTGCCGGGGAGGTTCCGGCATTGAAATTTTTAGTTAGGTTAAATTTATTTGTTTTCTGATCTCCTCTAAGAGGGTTCTCCTTCTTGGGGGTGCTCTGTCGACTTTGAAGTGCTGCGCTATTGAGCTTGAGAGGGATGGGCACCCCTGATTTTAATTTAGTTAAAAACAGATGTGACAATTGCTTCAATGAGTTAAATATTTCAAATAATCCTGTAGTTGTATGTGACGATTAGAAAGAAGATTTTTTTTTCACTTACTATCATAAATTATAATCCAATATTTAAAAGAAGGAAAAAAAACTAATTACTTTTATTTTTAAAACACAATTGTTTCTCTCCTTATAAGTAATAATTTAAAATATTATTAAAATGTACACAATGAAATTATCATCGTTCTACGTCAGTGGTCTTAATAATGTTCGGTGGTACCATAAACAATATGCGATACATTTCGTGTCAAGAATTAAGGAAAAAATTGGAACAAAAATATGTGTGATGCTGTTAAACAAACATACCGCGATCACTTGGCCGATCGCACTATTCTTAGTTGATCGGCATAAAATTTTCTACTACTATCCTATCTCATAGTGCTTTCTTCATTTGTCTTATTTTATCTATTCTGCAAGTTTTAAAAACCAATCTTTTTCCCTTTTTTAGAACACTTTGAAGTAAAATTTTTGCAATAGCTTTCAGAACACTTTTAGTTATGCACTTTTCGAAACATATTTGAGCATATTTTTTAAAAATTATTACCAAAAAAAAAAAAAAAAAAACACCTTGTTTTAACACATTTTTAGGACATTTCAAGAAAAATCCCAAAGAACTCATACTTTTAAAAAGACTTGGACTTTTATAATAGTAATTACGTCCAACCAAGTGAAATTTGTGGAGACAGCAGTTGTTAGCCATGGAGTCCACATTTATAAAGGCATTTGTGATGCCAATAGTAATGAAGCCGAAGTGCAACACAATTTCCATTAGAATAATAATGAAGAATGGTATGGACGAGTTGTTAAATAAAGTTGTTAAAATTTTTATTGCACGTTCAGCAAAAGGAGTTTTAATTCTTTTTTTACACGGATAGTCATCAAAAATGAAAAGCCTAATAAATGCAGTTATGTTTTACTTTCAAAAAAATAAATAAATAAAAAATAAAATAAAATAAATAAATAAAATCATCGAAACCTGAAATAGGGGATACACGACACTACTTCCCAGAGCCGTACAAAGAGGAGGGCGAGCGGGGCGATTGCCCCCGGGCACCAAGATGAAGGGGCGCCATAAACTAAGCGTTTTCTGCATTTCCAATTATTATTTTTTTTAATTTTTTTTTTTTCATTTGACACATTGGATTTCAGATTACATGTGTCCCTTGTATATCACGGCTAATTCGTACTGTGCTATACTGAAATCGTGCCATGTGATAATTTTATATTTACTTATTTTAATTATTGTTTCAATTATTTTTATGCTTTTACATAACATAAATCAAGGCAGCCTTTACCGTGTTATATCGAAACTGTGTATCGTGTGACATCAAAATTGTGTAGTAGTGCAAACTTAATCAGTGTAATGTGTACTGTGTTATATCAAAATCACAATTCTTAAGATCCAAGAAAACCTACAAAACACGCAATTAATTCTAATGAAAATAAATATGTACAGAAATAAAGGATAAAGAAACACAAGGGAAGGGGGAAAAATATTTTCCATCTTCATTTACAAAGAAAAAAACGCATGGGGAAAAAGAGGGCACAGGTGAACAATTTTAAAATCTCAAAGGGATTTTAATGAGCAACGTTAGTGAGATGTAAAATGTGGAGTACGTAGCTTTGCAAGAATTGCATTCAAGTGAAATGCTTGATGCGTACGTGAAATTCTGGCTTAGCTTTGGCCATGGTAGCAATACAGGTTGTGGAACTGTCTTCATAAATCAGGAAGGTGCCAAGCTGTTATATTATCCCCACCGAAGAAAACTCTGAAGTTCCAGAGACATGACTTGCTTTAAACGGGAAACTTTCTGGATTTTTCAGGAAGGTTGCTGAATTTTAGCGGAAAACGTTCCTGGCTTTTGCGAGATATGTTACTGGCAGAAATTGGGAACATCAACTGCCTATTATTTTCCAGGAACGTTTCTGAATCGTTTTTACAGTGTATACTGAGTCAGTTTCAATTGTGCAGTAATTGTTCCACTAACAAAATTTTTTTTCCCGAATATACAACTGCTCACTGTTCTATTCTAAAGTCTCATAGCCTGTTCGGATCACTACATAGACTAGAAAAAATATTCTATGACTACATAATACAAAAAAAAAATTATTATGTAAAGGGGATTCTATGCATATTTTGCTTTTAAGCTTCATACATTGTTTGATAATGTATTTTAAAATGAATTTGGACTTCAGTTTTTAATTAAATGAAAAGATTTTGAGTCTTATTATGTCCTGTAAATGTTATATAACACTAAATTATTGATCAACTATTTGGTAGCAAAAAAATTAAAAAAATAAAACCAATAAACATAAATAAATAAATTTACAAACTGATAAAAGGAAAATAATAATTATAAGTATTTACACATTTTTTTAACTTTTATAATACCTTATATAAATAATAATATTACGGAGAGCGGCTATGGGAACTGTTCACTTGTGCCCTTAGATGTTGTGTTCACAAGTGTTCCATCGTCTACTTTAGAGCTAACTCGCAAAAATAAAAAAAATTTAATTCAAGAAAAAAACTAAACATTATCATAAATTTACTTGAATGTTCATACAATGGTTCGTAATACTTAGATTTAGATTAGCAGTTAATTTTAAAAATGTTATCACGTGAAGAAGACAGTGATAAAATGTTTTCAACACCTGCTTAAACAAAGAAGTTGACATCACAGAAACATAAAATGGAACATTGCTCTAAACGTTTGTCCAAGAGATACAACTAGTACTGTCCTTATTTGAGAATTTTTAAAGATTTTTTGCTTGAAGTTATCTTAGCAAAACCTATCATGTTCACATGTGCCCCGCATTTACGTGAGCCCCATTTTCCCCTACCATAAAAAAGGAAATTAGAGAATTTCTGCATCAAGCAAGCTTGTCAAGGCAAAAACAACGAAAGAATAAAATAAATAGAATTACTCTATTGCTACAATTTTTTTATTTATCACTTGACAAATTTCAATTTTTTAAAATTGTGATACACCAAAATCGTTTGATATTAGATTCTTCATTTATACCGAGTAATATCCAATCCGTGTTATGAAAATTGCAAATTTTGTTTTGTGTAATGTCGAAACCGTATAGTAAAAGTATCGTGTTACACGAGGGGCACTTGTGCATGTTTAAATGTGTATTAATTGATATAAAAATGTTCCTTCCATTATGCGCCCACTATTCTGGTGGGGAGGGTGGAAGGCTCTAGAAAATATTCACCCCGGGCGCCTTAGTCTCTCCTGACGGCCCTGCTACACTAAAAAAGATTCAGAAACGTTCCTGGAAAATAATTGGCAGCTGATGTGCCCAATTTCTTCCAGTAAGACACCTCACTTAAACCAGGACCGTTTTTCGCTAAAAAAATTAAATTAACTTTCCTGAAAAATTCAGAAATCACGCCGTTTGAAGCCAGTCGTGTCTCTGGAACTTTAGAGTAAACTCAGGTAGGTATTATATAATAACTTGGCAATTAAAAAAAGTTCTAAAAGCAGTATCGCAAACATGGCCAAACCTAAGCCAGACTTGTAAACAAGTATCGAGAATTGTACTCGCCTGCAATTCTTGCGAAGCAACGTAGTTCATGCGAATTCGCTCCCACTGTGAGTTTAATCAGTGTGAACGGACCGTAATCGAACAGAAGCCGATACACTTTATAAATACGCTCAGCTAATCTTTAGACTGTGGGATAAAAATATTTTTCACAACATTGAGAAGTCTGCATTCTGCGACTTGTGGCGATTCAGGAAATTTTTTGACAATGATACTTACCATTAAATTCCCGTTAATTACTTTTTTACAGTGTACTTCTCTCCCTAAATATGCCACAAGGAAATACCATTCCTCTGTCACAAATTCGAGACGAAACATCGCGTCCATCATGTCCATCGGATCTAAGGTGATTGTATGAAACCAAGGACATCGTCCTTGGTTTCATACAATCAATAATAATTCCATCTACTGATCTATGCTATGGTGTGCTGCGACGAGTCCATTGTATTTATATATATATATATATATATATATATATATATATATATATATATATATATATATATATATATATATATATATATATATATATATATATATATATATATATATATATATATATATATATATATATATATATATATATATATATATATATATGTTTGTGTGTGTGTGTGTGTGTGTGTCTGTGTGTCTGTGTACAGTGAAACCCCAATTTTACATTTCTGCAAGGGGCCTTTTGAGACCCAGAAGAGACGGGTTGTGCTTCCGGTTCTTCTTGTTCATCTTCATCGGTGGACGAAAAGTCGAGGATATGGATGGAGCAGTAGCATTTGTTTTTACAGATTAAATTTCAACAGCATGGATTAGCTTTAAAAAAAAATACGAAAGAAAACATATTGCTTGTTTCAGAATATATTTTCTTTCTTTTACTTTCCAAGAAAAGCGAAAAATGCGGAAAATTTACAAACAACAAACTTGCCATCCGGGTTATAGTAACATTATTACCATGCGAAAAATTAGGACCTGATGAGAAACGGAACTTGATGATGATACGGGAAAAACGTAGATTCGGGGACGTGAAATCGGGGTTTCACTGTAATAGACTACATTGCTATGGTGCCATGAGAAAATTATAATTCTTCAAAGGGTTCCGCAACTCGAAAAAGTTTGGGAACCCCCATGTAAATATTTCTCCGCATCACTGTTCTTCCCAACAACTGGGAAATGTCGGAAGTAGATCGCGAGATAAATATAAACATGTTATGTCAAATTTAATGACAGAGAAGTTTGTCATGCCTGATGTATAGATTGGCTCTGATAGCTTGAACTTCGATAGAATCAGGATAATCGAGTCCATTTGTGAAAATAAGGTCTGATGAAATCCGGATTGCTTTGCCGGATTGCTTTGCCAATAACGTGATGTGATGGATTTTGGCTCTGAGTCTGTACAAAAATTCCTCCACTTTTCCTCCGGAAAGAAATGCCTTCTCTTAGGCCAGGCATCTCCTCATTAGAGCCATACTACCTGACCACCAATGCGACGAGGAGGCAAACATCCAGTTTACAGGCGGAAATGGACGCATTCATTAGTTCGAAGAGATGCTAGTATTTTTAGATATGTGTCAGCCTTTAAACTAATCTAACTGGCGTTGAAATGAACGAAAAATGCACATTAAATTTATACTTTCCCTCCTCATTCATTTCGACAGCTCTTAACTGGCTGAAACTTGCCAGTTTCATCCAAATGTGGCCAGACTACTATATAAAACTCTCAAACTAATCAACTGGTGTGATATCAGATAAAAATTATAACGGCAAATAAATATAAAAATTGAGGAGAAAAATGTGCATGAAAAGATACCCGGATGTCTTTTCATCCATAAAGTCATTTCTGTTGCACTAGAAATGGGTTGCTTGTAACCCCAAAACACGTGCATTGTAAAACAATTCAGACAGTCTCCTGGAAAATAATGTTCATCTAATGCGCTCATTTTTTGCGAGTAAATAGATCTTGCAAAACAGTTGGAACGTTTTCCGCTAAAAGTCAGTAACCTTCCTGAAATTATCCTTGAATCTTTCTAAATAATACAGAAATCTCCCCGATTAAGTCACTCATGTTTCTCCATTCTTTCAGAGAAAACGTAGGTAGGTTTAAAATAAAAGCTTAGCATTACTCTGATTTACTATGACAGGTTTGTAAGTCTCATTGCAACCATAACTACAGCGAAAGCAGAATTTCAAGTCTAGTAAGAGCATAGCCTTTCACTTGTCTGCAGCTACTTTGCAATTCTACGGAAACCAGCACCTTACTCGCATTCATTAAGAGTTCAACTCCCTTTGAACGATTCGCTCTCATATGGGAGCTAAGACACATTACGCAGGCCGTAGCTTATCTGAAGTCAATACACATAATAAATAATTAAACTTTAAACTGGTAGCTAAAAGTATTTTTCACGATTTTGAGAAACTTCGTACAACTAGTAGTAATTTAGAAAGCTTTTTGACATAAATAGTACTTAATTCTACAGGAAATTGGTGAAAACCTGTGATATCCCGAAACGTCCCACGCAAATAAATAATCAGTGACGTTTCGGATTTTTTTTTTTTTTTTGTCTTTTTTTAGAGTGCGTATACAGTTCTTTGCAATTTAGTGCGAATGCGTTGTGACTTTGTCTTTCCCTTACTAAAGGTTTGTAGAACTTAAAAAAAAAACAATGACTAATAAAAAAACATTAATGATTTATCACCTCTTTTGAAGGTTTTTATACATTGTTATAATCATTACAAAGTTTTTTTTTTTGAATAACGCACAAAATTGAACATATAAAACGTACTTCGTTTACAAACATAAAATCATTTGCATATCGTTTACAATTATGTTTAACTTTTGGTGTAAGTTAGCTGTTAAACATTCAAACACGGAGCAAGAGTTCCAGAAATTCCCCGATTCTCTGACAATCAGCAAACAGACTGGAGAAGCTATGCCTCTATTCGCATCTAATCAACCTATTAAGCTAACCTAGTTGGCGGCTTAGGAGGACACACTATTCAATATTGCATCACAATTAAAGCACGCAAGTTAGTGACTTGAATCAGAAATGAATGCAATATCACAGTAAAGGTTGAACTAATTTTGTTTGTGATAGAATATTACATAGATCATGCAGGCAGTCGATATTCAATGTCTGGTTCAGGGGTTGGAAGTAGCGCGCTACAAGTAGCGACGCTACTGTAGTAGCTACATTTTTTAGTAGTTTGTATTGTAGTGCACTACGTTTTAAAAAAAGTAGTGTAATGGGTAGCTAACTACAAAAAAATTGTAGTTTGTAGCGATTTCTGGAAACTACTTTTAAATAAACTGAAAAAAAAAAAATCAAGGTTCAAACGAATTTGACTGGCGCAAATTTTACTAAAGTACATCAGCAGATGCAATGAGAAATAAGACTCATAAAAATTCGAGCTGACTTCAGGCATTTCATTTTAACGCCATACGTTCTATCTGTTTGACGCCATCAGTTTGTTTGCCATCGTAATTTTCATATTTCACCAATATTTATATTGAAAAAAGCAGTTATTTTCGCGGAAATAAAGATATCGGTGATTTTTCTAGTTGAAAATTTTGTGAATTTTATATGAACAGATCGAAGATTGAAAAACAAAAATATTTTAGTGAGGCTTACATATTCGACAATATTCACCAAATAAAAAGAAGCTACTGAAAAAGTTATAGAAAAGGAAAAAATTGAACTGTTCTGGAGGACTAACAATAAATACGCGCATTACAGTGTATAAGAGTATGATAACGGACATTTTTCTTCTGATGTGCTAATTTATCAATCTTTTATTGTTCAATCCTCTTATGGTGTGTGTGTGTGTATTAGCCCCCCCCCCCAAAAAAAAAAATCGACGAAAGTTGATTTTTCAAGTCGCACTCTTATATTTTATCCTTTTACGTCAAAAAAAAAAAAAAAAAAAACATATAAAACATATAATTTGAACAACGGCAACAGTGCCGATTATGTCTGAAAGTGTTAACCAGCACTTGTAATTCTAAGCCAAATTAAAATAAAATGTTTTTTTTAGAAATTCGAAATTTCTGTTGATAAAACGTTGCTCCTATACCCACATGTGCACCACAAAAACATTTATTCAAATTAAAAACCATTTAGATATCCCACACGTGGCCTAACATTTATAATTTTCTTCAAAAAATTAAGTTTTTGATACATATTTTCAGAAATGTAAGATTTTACGAAATTATCAAGCTGAAAAACATAAACAGTAAAGTAGAATTGTAGGTAATTAGCATCAAGTAGAAATTTGTTTTCCTGCAATTTTTAAGTCTCCCACATAGTACTCAAAGGTATGGATTTTTTTTCAGGTTGAGTAAAATTTTTCATTTAAAATATATTATATTTTTATTCGTTTGTATTTGTTGATCTGTAAATTTGTTCGCCAGTAATTTTTGAACTTGATACTTATTTAAATTTATATGTAATTTTTAAAAGATAACTGAAAAAAAATCAATTTTTTAAATAAAATTATAAAATTTAGGTCAAGTGTGGCATATCTAAATGTTTTTTAATTTGAATAAATGTTCTTGTGGTACATGTGGGGTGTTGAGTACAGGGGAAACGTTTCATCAACAGAAATTTCGAGTTCTAAAAAAGTTTTTTTTTTTCGATTTGGCTTAGCATACAAGTACCGTTTTACACTTTCAGGTGCAAGTCGACACGTTGTGCAAATTATATGAAACTTTTTTTCACGATTGTTTTGACACAAGTGGAAAAATACAAGAGGGTATGCGATTTGAAAAATTGACTTTCATTTTTTGAGGGACAACCTATTGTGTATGCTTTTCATTTACTTATTTTTTGGAAAGTAGCGAAGTAACGACTACATTTCAAAACTAGCTTGTAGTTGCTACATTTTGAAAAAAGTAGTTGTAGTTGTAGTTAACTACATTTGTAACAAAGTAGTTGTAGTTGTAGTTCGCTACAATAAAAATGTAATTTTTCCAACCACTGGTCTGGTTAGTAAATAAGTGTGAAATGTTAACACTTTTTTGATTTACTAGCCCTGTATTGTAATTGAAATCACTGAGTATACCACCAGGCAGGATCGTATTGAAAGAGTAGGTTTTTGAGCTCCATAACCCATTCCGAAAATTTTCAAAACTATTCCAAAAAAAGTATTTTATTGCACTATTTCTTTTTTGCTGAAAAAACACCATAACGAATTAACTATTTTTTGTTTATATATTTATCAGTTTTACTGGAAAAATCAAATTATTTTATTAAAAATTGTACCAATTCAGTGTTTTATCAACAGAAATAATATTTTTTGCAGTTATTAGAAATATCTTTTCTTAACAAACAATGCAGCGTTTCCTATCAAATTTTGAATACCTGACGCTAGCAAAAACTTCAAATTTCTTTTAACATATCTAATAACTCAAAAAATAAGAATTTAAGTATGACTTTGAATGCGCGGATATGAGTACACACATTTATTCTTTGTTGTTAAAAATGCATTAGATATTTAACAAGGGTGAAGTTATGTAGTGTACATCAGACTTTTTTAAATTCCGTTATTTAATGTAAATACATAATCGCTTTTTACATTTGTTCATGCTAATGCCCTGAAATTAGCACCCTATTATTTAAATAACCTATTGTAACATAAATCAATAGAACATACGAATGAAACCAAAATTTACTAATCATATAGATTTTACGAGAAATGTATTGGGTAAAACTCTCCTCAAAATTAACTCTTGTTACGGCCCTGCCTCCAAGTTTTTTTTTTTTTTGAGTGCAATTCCCAATATTCCATTGAGCCATCTGTGAAGTAAGGATTTATTCTGTGAAATGTATTTTACTTATATGCATACATTGGTTCTGAGCTGTTTTTGTAGCCAGAGGCATATTAAGTTTGAGTAAACATATTTTATTTTCTTCTATATCTAGTATATAGAAGAAAGTATTGGGTTTGTGAAATTTTTTGAATTATGACGAATTTGCTAGTTTTAAGGTGTGCTGAGAGGTGTTTCCTATCCCGGAATCCTCATTTAAAAGTTTAGGAAACTTTTATGGTAAAAGGTACTGTAAAATGGAGCGTTTACAGTATAAAAAAATTTACAGTGAACTGTATCGAAAAAAATGAACGATTGCAGCGCGAATTGATATACCACATAACTTACAGAGCGAAGCACTTAGCACTGTATTTCCGCTGACCAGATGTGTTACAATTGGTATAATGGTCAGTGAAGTCGACTACCAATATGATGATTTTGCGTTTTTTATCACTCGTTAATTCTGTCGTAAAATTTTACAGTAAAATAGTATTTTAAGGTAAAAGTTACTGGCAACACAGATGCTGGTAAAGTTTACCGTACAATTTTAGTATTTTTTTTAACAGTGCAGTAACAAACTATCATTCTTTCTTCATTTTGTAATTACTCTCTTATGTCAATGTTGTCCTTGAGAATATTAAATTTCATTTCATTCTTACAACTCTTATTAGGGACGTCGATTTTTGTATTATAGGTTGTTTGATTATTGTCTTTCGAGGTAAAACGTTCAAAAGCATACATTTTTAGCAAGGAACGAGACTCATGGGAGTATTTCCGCCTAAAATATTTTAAAATAATATTTTTTTTTTCGTCCGGGTTCCGGTAAATGCACTTACTCGGGAAACTGATTGACGGTACCGTTTAATCTGCGGCGATAGAATACGCGTATAGAAGTCGATTATTTATTCCTGATTCTAAAAATAGATTGAAATTTCTTGTAGATAGTAGTGCTGTCTTGAGTTGTTACCAGAAAGCATTAACGCATCGTAGGTAGCCCAATAGTCTACAGTGTATGCGGCAAATGGGTCTGCAATTTTGACTTACGGGAAAAGAACTTTAAATTTGGATTTTGGGTTGCGGAAAAAAAATTCGTTGGTCTTTTCTCGCTACGGATGTTTCTCATCCCATACTTAGCGCTGATTTTTTAGAATCTTACTTACTTTTAGTTGATGTTAAAAATAGACAGTTAATCGATTCCTAGTCGACTCTTTTAGTAAAATGTTTAGTTGGTACATCGGAAGTACAGGGAGTCCAGTTTCAGCTCATTTACCTTATAATGCGATACTCGAAAAATATCCTGATCTTTTTTCTGCTAACTTAAATAGCAAGCCAAAACTTACGTCTTTAACCCACTGTATTAAAACAACAGGTCCTTCTGTGTTTTCTAAACCTCGACGGTTGAACCCAGAAAAATTGGCTATTCTTAAAAAGCAATTTAATGACTTGTTGCAGCAAGGAATTATTAGGCCATCTAAAAGTCCTTGGGCCAGTCCTGTTCACTTTGTACCTAAAAAAGATGGTACGTGGCGTATTTGTGGAGATTTTAGATGTTTCAATCGGGCAACGATACCCGACCATTACACATTATCTCTTATTCACAACTTTGTTGCTAGTTTGCGAGGCAAAACTATTTTTAGTCGGATTGATACGGTTAAAGCGTGTCATCAAGTACCCGTCGAGTCAAAGGATATACCAAAAACCGCGGTAACCACCCCCAACGGACGTTTTGAATAGGTCTACATGATTTTCGGATTAGGCAATGCTTCACAATCGTTTCAAAGATATCTGGATAATATTTTAAGATATTTAGATTTTTGTTATGCATACGTAGATGATTTATTAATTGCTTCTTCCGATGAGGAAACTCAGAAAAAAAGACTTAGAATGTGTTTTTCAAACTTTAAGTAAACATGGTTTGGTTATAAATTTTCAAAAATGTATTTTAGGAAAACCCGAAGTAAATTTCTTAGGTTTTTCAGTTTCGAAAAAAGGAATTTTCACCAGCGCCCACAATGGTGAAATTTGCTCTGTGGCTTCAAAAGTATTACGAATAATATAAGAAAAGTACGCTTGCTTAATTTTGGACGAACATTCTGCTTCTAATTCGGTAGGTGGGAGGTAAAGTATACTAAGTTACAGGAGCAAGGTTAGTTAAGAGATGAGTTAAAAGTTTTCTTTTGTGATGATTGCTGAATTATCCCTTATGGGCTTAAAAAATGAATTTTTCGATTAAAATCTCAGTCCTTTATGCCATTAGATAGAGTATCAATAATGAGTAAGATAATGCCTAAATTCCAAGTTCTGAAGTAAAAAAATGGTCGTAGTGCCCTTTATTCCCCATTTACAGAATTTAAATATTCAATTTGGAAAGATATGAAAAAAAAAAACCCTTAAATTTTATTTTGTATTGAAAGTGTTATTACAAAAACTGACAATCTGAAAAGATTAAAATTTAACTAATAAAAATAAAAATTGGACTAATAATAAAAAAAGACAATTCAAACCATTTTTTTCTAAAGGAGGCAATCCTTTCAGAAAGGTAGTTCAGGGCATTGTCATGTTCATTAATTAATTTAACAAAACTCAGTACATGCAGTCCAAATTTGATTAACGGGTCCATTTCTTTCGGGCTGCACTTTATATCATCTCAGATACGAAACAAGTCAAAAATATGAGCTAAATATTCAGCTACTGCTAAGCACTTTAAGGGGGTCCGGGACACATTTTTTAAAAATCATATAAAAAAACTTTTCCGTTCTTTTTCTGCTTAAAAAGACGTTTGAATCTTGTTTCTGTCTTAATTAGAACGAAAGATATAATTATTTTTGTCGTATGCATTTAACTAATATTATACTTACGACCAAACGGCACGACCTTGAGGGTCACGGATTTGGACAAAATTCTAGCTATGGGTCCATTCCCACTAGATATGAGCCCAAGTAAAGCGGTTTGACTGCATAGGCCCTAGTTTGGCTGCAACGAGAGTCCAAAGTTGCTAGTTTGGCCCCAAAAATGCAATGGCGTTTCCATTGGAATTTCAGACTTCGACACTATAGGTCCGATATCCCAACACCTTTGGCATCTTTTGTTTGTAAATTGAATATTACGTATTTATTTATAGGCATTATCTAAGTTATTTGAAAAGTCGAAACGATCTTGTATTTTTGTTTTTTCGTGTGCCATGGGCAATAAGTCAGAGCTTTTTCTCTTCTCCTACTTTTTTGCTTATCATTATGGAATATCTTTGATAGCAGACGATAAATATCCAGTCAAAGTAAATGTGTTTATTAGCAAACGATAAATACTTTTTACTGACAGCTGATTAATATAAAACGAAATTAATTAATTCCATTTGCAAACGATAAATATCCTGTAATATGTTATTTTGGCATTTAAGTTATTGAGATAAAAGCAGTAGTCAATTTTAATTTGAGAACCACTCGTTAAAAAATAGTATTCAACGTAATTAATTCAAAGGTAAGCATGCAACCGGTGCATACTGCAGTACAGTAGCAGAAAAAGGGATGAAAATGGTAATTTTAAAGGAAACTCCATTGCATTTCTGGGTCCAAATTATCAACTTTGGACCCCAGTTGCTGCCGAATTAGGACCTATGCAGTCAAACCGCTTTACCTGGGCTTATACCTAGTGGGAATTGACCTATATCTAGAATTTTATCCAAATCCATGACCCTCAAGCAGGGGCGGCATTTCAGCATTTCGTTTGGGGGGTCGAGTTTTTTGAACATGAATTTCCTCAGTACGGTATAAAATACATATTGGTTAACAGGAAGTGATAACAAAATGGTTTTAATGTTAAGAACAATAAAGCAATATTGAAGTTGAGACACAAAAGTTATCTACTATAAAATGACTGACCTGATTGAAATAGTCAAAAAACAATGAAACAAGAAAGTTATATTAAAAAACACATTTCTTTCAAATTCCGCTCTTTAAAGTAACCAAGAAAACTTTTCAAATTGGGCTAGTATTCATTTAGCGTCATTAAAAAGTATAGTCGCAATTCACAAAACAATTCCTCTTCCTTCGTGCTATACATTTTATTTATAAGTGTAATATTTTCTTTTTCGCTTTATATAACCGATCTACAAATTATTGGACAGATCAATGATAAATATATCTCATCAAATCCTGTCTCAATTTCTTGAGAAACTGAATTGATCATTTTATTCAAAATAGTGATTTAATATTTTGTCTAAAACTTCATGTGATTTTGTTACCTCTTCTTCATTGGCATACAGTAAAAACTGTTATCGAAAGTTCTGTCACAAAGTTTTACACTTTGTTCAAGGGCTCAAGCATGCATTAGTGTGAAATCAATTATCAATCCAAGAATTAAGGTTAGCGGATTGAAATTTTTTATGATAGAGTGTGGCATTGTTCAAAAAACGCTCCGCAGTATAAATAAAGTAAACAAAAATTCAAACTAAGTCATACATATTAAAATGACATCAGATTTTCTATGATTGAAAAGGTCACTTTCCAGTAATTCTTCCACGGGGTTTTTATAGATTTAACTTTTGAATACCATCGTGTGTCACTCAGAGATTGTCAAGTAAAGAGCCTCATGATATATTTGTTGATGTGAAAGTATTTTTTGATGTGGGATGTTTTTCATAAAGAGCATATCTTTACAAAGAGTTTCTAAGAAAGCATATAATGTTGCTAAATCGAGTGGCTGAAATATGTTTCTAGTACAAGGAATCAATGAACACTTATTAGCTTAACATTAAGTCAGAATATGAGCATAAAATTTTATGTAAAATGACATGGAGTTTACGCGTAACAATTGCGCAAGTCTAAACACTGTACGGGCATCTCATAGAAGATTCACCATCATAGCACAGAGTACACAATTTTGAAATATTTAACCCCATATGAAGAGATTACTTCTTTAGTTAAGGATAACAATTATTCTCCATCTGTTTTTTCTTTTCTTAAAATGCAAGCAAATAATTTTCTAAGTTATCTAAATTGAATTTAGCCATTTTTTTTTATTATTCTTAGTGAAAAAATTTGGGGGTGCAACCGCCCCCTCTCGCTCCCCCCTATTTGCCGCCCCTGCCCTCAAGGTCGTGCCGTTTGGTAGTTAGCTACAAAACTTAAAACGCGTTTTTTCTCCATGATGCAATATTTTCCAATTTTTTGCATTCAAATTCTTTTAAGTCAAGAACTAATCAAGATAAAGCCATGAAATTTAGAGCAAAATCTTTTTCAAACAGTTTACTTTAATTTTTATTCGGCAAATTTGAAAAAAAAAAATCTGCAAAAAAAATATGATTTTTTTTAAAGTAATTTTTCGAAATTTTTCTTCAAATATTTTCTATTTATTTTCTATTTTTGATTGAATTAATATCTTTTTCAAATCGCCGAAAAATATAAAGCTTAGATATGGTGCATAATTTTTTTGAAAAAAAAATTTGAAAATTGACCAAGAATATTTTCATTTTTAGGGATTTAAAGCAACCTTATTTTTTTTAAAGAAACAAATTAAATCAAAATGAAAATTTTTTTTAATTTTTTTTGTCTTGATTTTGCTTATTAAATAGATGGTGACTCAGTGCAAAAAAATTCAAAACTCTAAACTGCTTAGTAAAATTTGTTTCAAAATGTGTTCTGGACTCCCTTAAGAACTCAATTGCCCCGTCACTTGTATTTTTCAAGTCATAGTATTTCCTCGTATCCACCAGAAGATATCGCATCCAGCCATAGAATTCGCCAAATATCTCAAAAGTTTTTGAATTTCTTTGCTAAACACAGAAATCTTCCGATACCTCTCACAACGTGCATCCAAACATAAAGTACGTGTTCCTACGTGGTAAAAATTCCAAGAACCGTTATTAATGTTAGATGTAGCTTATAATTTCTGTTACTACACACCGCGCTCCAATTCTCGCTTACCTTGGAGGTAGGGGACTCTAAGATTCTCGTGTTCGCGAACATTAGATCTGATATAATACACAACATCGTCCTCCGCTATGGATTGCAACTCGTTGATTAAGCCACCAGTTGTTGACACAATTCTTCTCATGTTGTTCACATCCTTCGCACTCACTAGACTATCCACTTCAAGAACGATTCAGATAACTCAGCTGCACGTGTACTTGCTGCTGTCCTGGACAGCTGGGTTTTTTTCTAGCACAAGTTCCGTCAAAAAAGTTCGTCACAAGTTTTCCTGAAAAAGGCGAAAGGTCTAGTATAATTATTGAATCATGGGAGATGGGTACAGACACCTGTATGCTCACACGCGAAATTACTTTTAAAATTAGAGTAAGTCGGGAAATCTTGCCCTACCTAAGCAGAAACTTTATTTAAAAAAAGTACCATGACGAAAAAATAATACCTCCGGTCTCTTTTAAAATAGGTCCAGATAATGTATAAAATTTATTACGACTAAAAACTGCGTATTAAGTTTTTATTGCGAAAAAACGAAATTGCTACTTTGAAGCATATTACCTTGACTGTCAGACAATTCGCCTCACTACATCCGGTTAAATGCCACACTTGAGGTAACATTACCAAACTTCGTATAACAAGTAAAAATTATTAACAGTTAACTAAATGAATGCAAATCAATAAGAATCATAATACGAGCAACGTAATGACTGCTAATTTAGGCAAAAACAAAATTCTTAATGCATTTTATTCATGCGTTATAATGTTTGTAACATATAATAAATTTTGAAATTAGAAAAAAAAAAAACTAATGTGATTTGGAACATATTTTGACACTTTCAAAATTATTTTACTCAGTTCTAGATTTTAAATATTTACTATGCATTTGAGCTAAACGCGAGCTATACAAAATCAAATTTCATTAAGTTGAAAAGTTACATAATACAATTAGCTGTTGCTAAAATAAAAACTTAACGACAACTTCTTAGAAATAAATTTAAATAAATATTTTAGAAATAAACACAACTGCAAGTAGTAGCATCGCTACAAAGAAAAATAAAAATGATGCTATTTTTTCCTCTTTAATAGTTTTTAAACTGAATGTACAGAAATACACCGATGTATACTATCCCGAATCACATCAACTCGGAGTTACGAGGTCTCTTAATTTTTATCACATGGCAAAGACAGAATGCATTCCACGAACGATGGCTCATCGTACATTTTCCCCACATTATGAAGTAGACCTCTTGAAGAAGTTTTCCCAAAGGCCCGTTTTTTGTTATGGACCATATGAACTCTTTCTGGAGGAGACATTCAAAGTAGTTTAAATGTGGAATGATCAGTTTTTCCACCACTAAGTAAAGTCGTGGCCATTTGGAAATAAACCACCTCAAAAGCCAGTCTGTGTGCTTACCGGTTTTTTGCCAGAATGAAATTTATTAAGTCTTTCCAGTTCCACCGAGTATGTTGATAAACGATAATTTGCCTCCATGTTTTTCATCGCTATTAGCATTTGTGTCATTGGAGAGTCCCTGATAGAGTACTAAATTGGGTAGAAACATACTCATCCAGTAGATGGCAATAATGTACCAAATCTTTTGCTCTTATAGGGTTGTTCTCGTTGATTCTTTGCGGCGATGACACACTAAAGTCCCTATTGAGTTTTTCCTTCATTGACAAATTTTGCCTTTTTTTTTTAAATTAAACTTTTGCTTTATATCGTTTGACATTGACCGACAATTATATATTTTCAGCTGACGGTCTTCTTTCAATATGTCGTCACAGAGATCCTTTTTTAAATGTTTGCCAAAAGTAATATGATCTAAAAGTTGACAAAAAAGTTAAAATTTTTACAAACAATTCTCTGAATTTAGGAGCGGAGTCAGAAAGTTACATGCATCAAATAAGGTTAGTTTCCAAGCTTTGTCGTCCTCTACAAGACCGATTTCTATACATGTTGCTTGATAGGTTGGCAGGATCTGTCCATAAACTCTCAAAAGATTTCGGAAAGATGTTGGACCACGAAAATGTTCTTAAGTGACAAAATTCCGAATGGCTAGCTGGATGAATATTGTATGTTCTTCCAAGAGGTCAGTCTTTCTCAATCCCGGGATGCCTTGCCACCTCTTGTACTCGTTTTCTTCGGAAAACTGGCTTTTTTTCACATGCCTCTACTTTTTTTTTTGGCAATTTCTTTTTTCTAGGATATATGTATGCTATACTTATATTCGATTTAGATACTTAAATATGATCATCGCGAATAATATTTCCAAACAAATTGTTTTTTATTTACTTCTTTCCCTTCTTTTGTAATTTCTCTTGTAGGGATTGATTTTTGTTCGTTATTGTTTCAACTCTTAACTTTGAATGCACGGTTATTATGTGCAGTTACTCTTTGGCTTAAGAATTTTCTAATTTAAATATACTTAAGTGAACTCATTAGCAGATGTTTTCACGTCGATTTTAGTATGAATAAAAAGCCATAAAGGATAGCCCGAAATGTATACAAAATACAATTTTTATAAACACGGAGTCATATCGCCTGGCTGCAGAACTTAAATTCAAAATCTAGTTTGCCCAAAATGAATTTCAGTTATTATTCGTTAAAATAAATGTTGAAGCGTAAACATTCTGAGACTTTAAATGGTTTGCAATGGTCAAGGCTACTGGAATACTATATACCTTATCCTGTGCAGCCTCAAATACATGTATAGCTTGACCACGAAAAGAAGGCGGGTGATTTTGAAGCAAAAACATCACTTGTAACAGGTTTTTTGAAACAGATAGGCTTAACGAGACCGTACCTCTTACTATTCGGTACATTCTGGCAGATTTTACCTATAACGAATGATACAAATGGTGTTTTGCTTCAGGGTCATCCGCCATCTATCTGTGCTACAGCTTTAATACTTTTCGCGAATCTTATGCCGACATCGTATTACTTTCATTCCTCTGCATTTAGTTTGAAGAGAACCGTAAACTACTTTGTCCTTACACACGCGGTCAAATGGCGAATATTTTTGCGTGTATAACAACAAAATAGTTCAAAACATAAACTGGTAGCAAAAAGAAACTAGTAGTTTAAGAAATCAGTATAAATACATGTATGCATCATTTATAGCCTATGTTACTCAACAAGAATGTACTTCACATGTAGTGAAAGAATGTTTTAAAGAGGTGCCATGGTTCAGAAGATTACCCGGAACATATAAACATACAAAATCTGTTCTCTTTCTTTGTAATAATAGTAGGAGATTTTTCTTGCGTACTTGAATCATTTTCATACAATGTGATTTGTTCTTCAGTTGAGGTTGACGAGGGCGATGCCCAATTGAGACAGGGAGAAGCAAAGAGATGTAAGAAGATATTTTCAAGTTTTGAGTAAAAAGTGCTTAAAGTTCCTGTCTTAGGTAGGTTTTCATTGAAAAGTTTTTCTATTCACGTATGATTTGTACTGGTTGTCTCCAAATTTTTAATTTGGCACCATCATCCCTTTGCTTCTCACTGCCTCAAATGTGCTTTTCTACACACTGCATCGAAAATGTAAAAACTGTGGTTCTCTCGTTTCCGTAACGATAAATTTTCGTGACTCATGTGATTCATAATCCTCAATCCAGTACTTATCTTTTTTTTTTGTTACTGCTTTCTTTTACCTTATTTCAACTACACACTGTCAATGCTCGAGAAAAAATATTACACTACCCCCAATTCTTCTTTTGTTCTCTGCACTACTTGCAACTGAACAAACGAGCTGAAGTGTGCATCACATGACTTCCTTTTACGCCAATTTAGCGATAATAGTATCTTGATGTAGTAAGCAAAGAAACACTTTAAATATTTTTACCCCAAGTTTGTTGCGAGCCGAAGCAAAAAGGTTTTGTACAGATAAATTTTCCCAATACTGGACATTTTAATGTGATTCAATGGTTAACTCTCTAAATATTGCCAATAGTGGCCAAAATGACACCAGATTTTTAAAAAAAGAAGAAGAAACGCCAAATTTGTCGTCAAATTGGCGACAAAACTTGGCGACCAAAAGCTTGGCGGTATATCGCCAAGGGCTAGCCAAATTATAACACTACTTGTGTTTACATTGAAATTAACATCGATTTTCCCAAAAAAAGGTGTAAAAGATCCCTCTTTGGAACGAATGCAATCAAAAGGGGTAGTGCCCAACTAGACCCCACTAGAAGTCTACATAACAAATTTAAACTTTCTAGGACATACCATTTCTTAGTTATGCGAGATACATACGTACATGCACAAATACGCACATACGCACATACACGCATACGCACATACACGCATACGCACATACACCCATACACACAAGGTACTGACTTCACGACGAAACTC